>NC_057797.1:84944175-84947495 GCF_018294505.1 Triticum aestivum
CAGTTGTTAACAGTGAATACACGCGTGGGATATCTCATGCGTAGTACATTAACCACTGTCACAACATGTTGCCCTTGATGCCTAGACTGGGTATGAGCTTGACATCATGGTCGATGTGGTTGCTTGCCATTGTTTGAGTGGATTTACGTCGATTCCTACAACAAAATGTGTACAACAAAATAAAGGAGAAAATAAGTTTGTTTTTCTTGAGGTATTGAGTAGTGAAGTTGACTTGGGTTGTACTTTACGTGCCTCCAGATTGAGAGCTTTGATACGTGCACAAGTAATTATGTGGAGGCCTACCTCAACAAGCCAGATGTTCAAAAGGCGCTCCACGCAAACGTCACCCGCCTCAACCACCCCTGGTTAGCCTGCAGGTATCATCCACCGCTTACCCATTCTATGGTGTTATTTTAGAAGTGTCGTGTATTTAGCATATTGAGGTGAACAAAAGAGAAAGCTAAAAACAAAGTTTGTCTTCTCAGCAACAATATCTCTCATCAAATATTTAAGGATATCTAGTTAGTAAAGAAAAAACTAGAAAATAATCCATTATACTCCCTTCGTTTTTATTTAGTCCTTATTTTAGCTTTAGTCAAAGTCAAGCTTAGTTTATAAACAAAAATATTAACATATACAATAACAAATCAATATCATTAGATTCATTATTGAATATACTTTCACATCATATAGATTTGTTATGATAAATATTTATATTTTTTCTATAAACTTGGTCAAACTTTACGAAGTTTGACTTCAATATACTAAGTAAATAAAAACGGAGAGAGTACATTATATTTTACTGTCACCTCTAAATTGCATGGAAGGTTTAAGACAAGACCATCTTAGCAATCACTATACATGTCCTCATTTGTGCTAATGTTAGTCTCAGGTGTCCAAATTAGCTCAGTTCTACACTTTCTACTCATAGAAAAGCAGACAATATGGTTCGTCAAAATGAAGGCTAAACAAATCAAATTCCATTGACAACAAATCAAACGGTTTATGAAAGAATGAAAGGTCGATGTTCCACTCAAAAAACACTATTTTTCTTGCCCATTTTCAGCGAGGTCTTGACACGCTGGGTCGACAGCACCACAACTGTTTTGCCCATTATCAGGGAGCTGATGAAAAACAACATCAGAGTCTGGGTGTACAGGTACGCGTGCATCATACTAGATCGTAGCACTCTACAGATACTCATGCATGAAACTAAAATCAACGATCTTCGCAGCGGAGACACCGACGGGAACGTGCCGGTCACGGCCACCAGGTACTCCATCAACCAGCTCCAGCTCCCCGTGGCTGCGAAATGGAGGCGGTGGTTCAGCAGCACCAAGGTGCAACCTGAAATCCCCCGCCTTAATGGAACTGAAACCCTAACTGTTGAGCCCGACAAAAAATCTGCAGAATTTGTAAATGACATGTTCTTCGATCTTGTGAACGAACTCAGGGTGCTGGAGAGGTGGGCGGATACGTGGTGCAGTACAAGGGCGGCCTCAGCTTGGTGACGGTGAGAGGAGCTGGCCACGAGGTCCCCAGCTACCAGCCGCGGCGAGCGCTTCAGCTTGTCCAGGCCTTCCTCGCCGGCACAACGCTCCCTGACTGCAAAAAATGCTAAGAGGGAGTCAGGGAGATGGCAGATGGTAGTAGTACAGCAGCACCACCACCTTGAGTGCTTCACTGGTTATTACAGTAGATTTTACAGTACAAAATAGTGCTACTCCTACAAGAAATAAGTAGATTTTACAGTACAAAATAGTGCTACTCCTACAAGAAATAAGCAAAACCCTGGGATCAGGCATGATGACGTACCTTACTTTGTACACTATCTATGGTTACCGACGATTTAGTTCTTTTGCGGGGTGAAAGGGAGTTTTATTTCAAAATGATAGGGTTACAATCTCGAGACAGCTGCTCCTCACAACATGAAGGACTCAAGTTCGACCATACTGCAGTACAACACTCGGTACGGCTAGTGTGCCAAAAGATGTGCTACCCTATTCTGCTCTCGACCAATTTTACAAGGAACAAACTCCCTAGCAACCATGTGAGCTTTAATCTCTGCGTCAAGATGACCATAGGCTAATCTGGAAAGTGTGACGTCTCCAATTGGACGATCACCAGCATGTCTGAATGTTGAATGGCCAAAGCCATACCATGCATGATTGCATGAATTTCCGCTTCAAGTGCGTCATTACAATGAAAAATATATCTATATGCCGCAAAGATCGTAGTCCTATCCCTGTTCCGCAGTACCATTCCAGCAGAAGCACGCCCATCATGGCTTGAAAAAGAACCATCAACAGATAGGGCTACCCAGCCTGATGATGGCCGAGGCCATGGAACAGGGGTTGGACAACACATCCATCCTCCGAGATTGGCATCTTTCCTTTTATTATCTCTTCCATACTAAATTTCCTTGCCAAATGAAGCGACTTGTAATAGCTGTCCAAGTAATCAACAGTAGCTTGAACCGGGGTCTCACCCTTTCCGTGAGTAATATCATTACGTAGCTGCCATATTCGCCAAATGGTCTTTAGTTATAACAGCAAGTAATAAGCCAAGTGTTTCTCAAGAAGCAAGATCAATTTCATGATTGCTACATCAAGCACGCTACTATATTCGCACAAGATCCCATCAGCTGCCTCGCGTCACGCCAGATGATGAATCACCCAAGGGCAGCTTGTTCGTAGAGTCGACGGTAATGATGACTTGTTCTTCTCCAGTGGATTCTTCCATGCTGGGCTGCAAGGCTTCAGCAGAGAAGCTACCACCCGGCTGGTTCCTCTGCCCATTGCCCTCCGTGAACAGCTACTTCGAAGATGATAACTCTAGCTGCTTGTGCTTCCACCTGAAAGCTGTTTGCTGCGGAGCAACTGTCCATGTTGTTCATTTCTGTAGGTAAACAGGAAAACATCAATGTCAACATCAATCAGTAGATATAACTTAAAAACGTACGAGTAGGCCTATAGATTTCCATTTTTCATGATTCACTTCTTGATGGATGATGTGCAGAACCTGAAGACTGCAGACCAAGTAACTCCAGGTCCATGCTTGATGGCAGCGGCACTCCTGGAGGTACGATATTATTTTGGTTCTCCGCCTTCAAAGTTCCTTCTAGGATGATGCCGATGTAATTATGCTCGAGTATGATGTCTTCGCCCTTGGTGTACAAGTTCATAGTAGATCCTGTGCTGACGAGAAGCCGCGTCTCTTGCATTGTCATTCTCTTGAACACACGTGGGATCAAGAGCTTAGCAATGACTGCAGCACTTTCCTGCAATTTCCATGTGCCAGTGATTAAGGAGTGGCGGATT
>NC_057797.1:84947844-84957714 GCF_018294505.1 Triticum aestivum
GAAAAAGAGATATAGATAGATATACAGGAAACATTGTCACATCTTAAGTAACCAATTTGGGTGAACAGATGCATGAGTAGTTTCATAACAAAATGGGGACCGTGCTATAAACGAATTCTCGGCCACAAGAATGTTACAGAAATACCTAAATCATTTGAGACAAGATGACACGACGAGGCATCTAGGGGCCATTTCCCTTAACTGTAATAATCAAGGGAAACCAGAAAAATCAAAGTACTATGTTGTACTCCCTCCGTCCCATAATATAAGAGTGGGATGGAGTAGTATCTAGTGTTTTTGTTTTTGGTTTGAGGGCAGAAACAGAAGAAATGCAACCTCGACATTTCTGTTTTTCTTGTGAACATGTTGAGGGGAAAATTAGCTCGGTTTCTCTTTTTAGAATTTTCAAAATTTTGAACTCTTAAATTTGAGATTGGGTACAAACAAGAAATAATTCTACTCAAACTTGGTTCAAAAAGAAAAGAGGAAACGCCACTCATCTGCAAGGTTCTGGTTCTTCGACTGGTAGCCAGCAGTTTCGCTACGTGGTGAACTGGTGATATTAAGTAAAATCCAGAAAACATCTGCTTCTATGCCCTCATAGAGTTCAGAAGAAAAAAAATAATTGCGCAGTTGCAGTAGATGTACAATAATCACTGAATTTAGTAAGCACACAAGCAAATAGTAAATTTAAAGCACACCTGCCACAGAAAAGCCTCAACAGAAGGATCTGACCGACGCAATTGATCTATCTTTTCAGCTTCAATGAAGAAACAGCGGACGAGAGAATCTGTAATCATGTCACAGAGACAAGACTTTCCTGTTAGCACCTCGTATAGACCCAAAGTGCTTCCATGTGAGAAAATTGGGTGCAAAGAATGCCTGCTGCTTAGCCTCTGACTTCTCCACTGTCGAAAAAAGGGTGTAACTCAGGGGGCGGTGAAATGGCTACCGAGAGCACATGCTCCCAGTGTGAACAGTTAATTCGTCAAAAATGTTGAAGGTATATACTCCAACAAAATACAGTACTGTTTAGAGCAGTCTTAAGCAGAAACATACCTTTACTGCTCCAATCGAAACAATCCATATACCAGTTGCTCTTAAGCCTTCCATATAAAGGGCTGCCCCATGCCCTTTTACTTTTTCTTTTGTATTGCTTAACAAAGGAGCACGCACAGCAGCAGGCAGCATGCTGACTAATGGATGGGCGCCTAAAAGATCGCTAACTCTTGGCATTTTCACTAATTGTGGATTCCTCTTAAGCTTCTTCAGATCTGTCTGACAAGTGATTAACTTACATGAATTGTGAACTGAAACCACTTTGGCAATTAATTTTCGAAGCAAAAGACAAGTCAAACACTCCACTACCTGCCAAGCATCATCCAGATGTGCCATTTCTTTTTCTTCCAGTAACCCAGTCTTCCATAGGTTTTGAACATTCTCACTCAAGTGTGTCAATACAGCATATGTTACTTGTCGACTCTTTAGCACACAAAGAAGCTGAAAATGTGGAAACACCTTCAGAATCTAGGCAACAATGAACTCTCAGGTTCACCAATGGAGACTGCCTTGTTTATTCATATAGTGAGTTTTTCATCACTACTGCAGAATTGTTGTATGACAATGAAATGAAGTATTCCAAAGTAATATAAAACTAGGGCCTGTCTCGAATGTAGAGAGTTCTGCAACAATTTCACATGAATTTTGCAGGAAACAAAATCTGAAAAACAAAACTAACAAAATCAATTCCAAACTCCGAAGCTAACCATTTCAACCACTCACCCTAGCGATGCCATACAAGCACATGGAAATTCTCTACAGATCAAACTAGAGTCCCAATTCAGTTGAGATGGTGCTTTCTCGAGTTTTGCAAAAGATAACTGGTTGTTGAGTGAACTGTCGAGCTATTGTGCTGGAGGCTGAAGGCTCCGTAATAGTCATTAAGTCAACAGATAAATGCACATTGTAAGCACAAACCTGAGGGAATGTACAGCGAACTTCTTCCAAGAACTTCCTAGCTTCCTCTCCCCCAGCATTACTTTCATCAATAACAATTTTTGCAATCTCACTATCACCTGACGAAAGAAGTATACGGAACACTGGTAAGTAACTAGGGTTACATGTGCAAGTTGAACTCCACATATCTTAAAAAATAGGGTCAGAGGAGAAAATAGAAGGATTTAAAACTGTTGAGGACGATGACTTTAGACAGGCCTTACATAGTTCAACCTTAATAAGCTAAATGGTTTGAGCCATGCGTCCATCTGCACCATACTACTATCCACGTATCTTAAAAAATAGGGTCTGTAGCTGATTGATTCTACAGAAAGATAGACTGGCTCCGACAAGTAACAAAAATACTACTTTCTGTTCTGCTTATGGACTATAACGACGGACACCTACGCATAACATCTGGCATGTGCGCCACGTAGTGTGACTAATATTCATTTACTCCCACCCATCCATGGATTGGATACTAAGTTCTGGAATTGGTAGCAAAGAAATGGTAAATAACAAGCACATAAAAGCATTCTAAAAGTTTTCCAAGATTTTACCAAGAAAATCTTGTAGTTGTCTCCTTGCAATTCTATGAGCACGAAGAAATGCAGCACAGATGTAACATCCTGACTCCAATCTTTGTACTGTGAAGTATGTGATAAAACTTTGTGGTAACATGCTTGCAGAAAGGAACCTATAGTAACTTGGGAAATGGACATTGGACTGCAAACTGTTCCAATCGCATAATGGTCGGCTAGAAACAAGATCCATAGCTTCATCAACTGATTGCATCAAAATACTGGCTGTAGCTTGAGTTATCCGTCCCTCGTCAAGCATTGCCCAGTAACTGGCTTGCACACCTGAAAACAATATTTACAAAAAGGAGAAATAATCTTTGTTAACTGATCGCATTTAATATGAAACTAAACATCTCCATAAAATACAGAGACAAGATAGAATTATGGACGTATCAAGCCAACTATTTAAGGGCAAAAAAGAAAAGCAAACAAAAGGCTGCCTACCATTCAAAAGACGCACTCGGCCATCCCTTAAATTCATGGTATGTATGTGATCATGATTGTCATCATGTGGATGTGCATGTTCATCTTCCAAGTTACTCAAGCCTGTGATGTATTTCTTAACTGTAACCCAGTCAGCAGGACCAAGCTCCTCATCATCTTTGAGATCACCAAAAGCTTCTAATGTCTTGTTTAGAATTTCATGTCTAGCATAATTCAACATGCGAAGCTGCAGCAGTAATCAGAATACAACTTTTATGCCAAACCATAAAGTACTGATATTTCTGGAAGCAACAAGGTATCAGTCACACAAAACCTACTCCTCGGAGTTGCTGGATGAAGAAGTTTAACTAAAAATAGTAGTAAGCAAGGCTCAGAACACCTTTGGGACTTACAAATAGGTTCAACTGAAAGAGAAATTAATCATTTTTATGCCATGGTTATATAAGATGCTAATCCACCAACCCTGAACTCATAGGCACAGAAATAAAATATGTGTAACAATCACACCATATAATCTTCCTATTTACTAATTAATCTAAGGGAAATGAAAGAGGAGATAGAGTTCAAAAGATTTCATATTAGCACACAGAAAAGTAAATTCTTCAACTCCAAGGTTAAAAAACCCACAGATGAAACCTGTAATTTGTAAAGCTAACCTTTGTTACTGACAGCTTGTCCATACCAAGTGCGTGCAACAAAAATTGTGTGGTAGAACCATTCAATATCAGTGTCAGAAACACGATGCCACAGTGAAGAACACAAACTGCAAAAACATGGATAAAATAAGCCTTGCTCAAAATTAAATTTTCTGATTTTGTATTTTGTCAGGAAAAACTAACCTACCATTGTTCCGACTTCTGGTTTCAGAAAAGGTTGAGCTGTATCACTAGCATGCTGGTAGAAAGTAACCCAGTAACACCTCAAATTATTATCATAGACTAATTTTTTGAAGAACAAAAGTAGACTAATATAGTGATAATAAGAGACAAATGAGATGGTCAAGTGGTACATGAATATAACTTACTTTAACAGACAGTGCTAATGATAGGGAAACAGCACCTCGCAGCCCAGACCAAACAATGATTATGGCTTCTTTGAAGTCCAAACCATACCCAAAGTAGCGCAACAAAAGATATAGAGCACCGACAACTGCAGCCCGTGCCATTTGTACATAGAAATAGAGCAGAAGAAGAAACCCCCATGAAGTGCCTGAAAGAGCAAGAGATAAACGGAATTTATACACCATATGAGTAGATTTACTGAATTCCCCGATGATTGTACAACATGCTACATATTGGAGGAAAAAAAGGGGGGTGGGAGGAGGGGGGAGGGGGGGGGGCAGGATAGGCCCCAACCCCCAACCTAGAGACTAGGAGCAGTAGTTAGACATGTATGCATATTTCTGGTTCAACAGCATGAAGATGGATTAGAACAAGAAGTATCGTACACAGAAGTTGTTTTAAGCACTCGCAAATACGATCAAACTGCAATCTACTGACTAACATGATTCACTTTTTTAAAGGTCAAGAAAAGAAAAATGCAATGACAGCAAACACCAATTGTGCTGCCCCGAAGATAGGTGATTAAAACAACATATCTCAGCAGAACTATTGGCTAACTGAGATGCCAAGTGTTTATCCACATAATCAGTTGGCTGCAGTTGCGGCATTCATAATTGAGTTGATGATTCCCAGTAAATTGATAAGCATGACAAAGAAGTGTGTTATAAGAGGATTTAGTTCAGTATAACTATGTCAACAACTCGTTACCATGATGTATAATAAAGCACTCACTGAACCAACACAGGCATGAAATGATGCTGCATGATGAAAACTACGAACAGCATGCTTTTATAATAAACCAAAGAAAGGTTCAGTTGGCAATGAACAAGGAGAATTTAAAATGAAGTACTGTTTTGCAGTTTTCATGAAAACAAACTGTAGACAAAGATAAATGAAGATATTACCGTGCCTCTCAAAATGGACATTATGTCTTAGCACACCATCTGCAATAATAACCCCAGTGAGGGTAATACACACATGTAAGAAACATCATAATGGTGTCAATATAAAGTGAACTATCAAACTAAATAAATGCAAGCACAGTCTGGTTTGGGCGTTTAGCTATGAAAAATAGAAGATCTGAAAAAAATCAAAAAATATGAAAGTTGGACAATATTGATACCTCAGTATGAAAATAATTGTGTTCGCAATGTAAGCAACTATTTCCCTGAATACAAATAAAACAGCAGTAAGATACAAATAGGCAATCTCAGAAAATATGAGAACATACATAAATTTTGAGTGTGTCATAGCGTCTGCTCAGGGTGTCGTGAGCGCGCAAGAGAAAGCGTACTTACATAAGATGACCTGTTCGTACACAAGGCCTAAGGGATCTTCTACAAGACCGTACCCAATACCCATTGTACTAGGGAAGGACTTACCCTGAAGGATCCAGCGTTTAAGCCGACTAAGGATGGTGCCATCTATGAGACCAACCCGGAGAGGATCAAGCCCTGACGAAAAGACGCATATATAGGAGGACAACTCAATTCAAACTCAAGCAACACAACCCTGTTCTTTTGAGGAGCCAAGCATGGAAATCGCCATCCGCCGAGGATAGACCCCATCCACTACACCTTCTTTGTTAAAATCCTCGAGATAATAGAGAAAAGTGGGACACTAGAGTATTGTCAAGTGTTATATAGTGCTGTGTATAGGCCTGTGTACTTTCTCCCTTATATAGGGGTTCATTTGCATATGTACCTTGTACTTCTCTGGCCTGTTTGGCCCATAGCTATACAAGGGTTCAGTTCGTAACAAGTATTACCCATACAGGAGCCTGAACCTTGGGTAAGTCTGTGTCAACTGAGTCATCTATGGGGTGCCGGCGTGCATTGCTCGACACCCAAAGCGTATGCATATTACGATCGCAGGATCGAGAGCTCAGGGATGGAATATGACAAAACATTCCTACCACGTGCACATACTAGTTTGATAGTATAGTAAAATTTGGTGTAATCATTACTCTCACTTTGTTGCCAGTTACAAACTCTAAAATTCTACTAAGGCTACTTCAGGAATCAGGGCAATGATGACAATGATAATACATGGTCATTTAGAAGACAAAATATTAAATCGGGTGCGTTTGTGTTTTTGCGAGGGAAAAAATAGAAGTGGACAAGTAACTATATACTGGGCATGAACAAACTTGGCAACTGGTATCCTAATGCAAGACATAAATTTATCAAAATCTCCTGAAAGTATAGGTTATGCTGACAGAAAAAAAGCATGAACAGGATTATGGAACTGACAGAATACATGAGGAACAGTGAACAAGTTAGCCTATGTGACCAGGAATACCATGATCACTGTTGAGAATCTTGATCTTGCTGATAATATAAAAATAATATGAAAGGACATATGTTGCTAGAACAATACCAGAAATCATGCAAACTTCGGCGATTGTCGCCCTTAAAAGTAGTTTTTGCAAAAGCTGCATAGAACCTGCCAGACATGGCAAAGTTAACACTGGAGGAACGAGATTAAAGGATATGCCAATCAGATGTGAAGACAAGTTTTACTAACATTCCCAAAGCTGTGACGGTCAAAATACCAGAGTACTTCAGTGCATCTTGCACCTGACATGAACAATATTAGCTAAAGAAAATAACCACCAAAATACTAAATAACTGGTGGCTTCTATATCAGAACTCATAGATGATTTTTTTTCCGGAGAAAACATGACAAAGAACCAGTAGAACCAAAAATCCGAACTGATGGAGAAGGTTGGGCAATCTTAAACATGGACAGAAAGAGGGCAAGCAAAATTTTAGTTTAAATTGGAAAGGCCGAGGCTTGAACCCAAGACCACTTGGTTCTGAATTCATATTAAGTTTAATGCACCCAACCAATAGAACCAAAAGTCCGAACTGATGAAGAAGGTTGGGCAATCCACATATACTTCAACATTGTACATGCATATCTGGAACTTGCATTAGATTACCAGTAAAACAACATCAAGACTCATGAGCAATTTGCAAAATGAGCTAGCACAAAACATAATTCTAGGGCTGGTACTAAGACTCACAACTCATTCAGTTTGTTGTGAACTATTTCAAGAAACTGAACAAATTATAGCCTTATAAAAAGAGTATGAGAGCTTGAATATCTTCTTTGTCATTGGGATGAAAACAGTTCACTCTCTTCAGATTCTAGATATCTAAATCAGGTAGCTACTTTGCCATATGCATATCAAGAAGTTACCTCAGATTACTAGTAAAATAGCATCAAAATCAATATTGCAAAAGGAGAAACATGATTCTAGGACTGATGCTAAGACTCCTTCCATTTGCTCTGAACTATTTCAATAAACTGAACCAATTGTACCCTTCAAAAGAAAAGGCAGGAGTACGAGAGCTTGAATATGTTCATTATCTTACATTATAGAAAGCAATATAGCTGACAGCAAGAGTTAGCGTCATCTCCAAGATTGTATCGTTGAAAGTAAAGCCAAGCCATAGTAATGATATGATTGCAAATGCAAGGCCCAGAGCAACACTGGTCAAAGAAGATGCCAGTTAGTATTAGAAGCATGGTAGCCATATTTGGCAATTTGATTGAAAAAAAAACATTCTACATACGCTCCAAGTGAAACTTCCGATAAGAACATCAATATAGACCCTGTATTGAAGCTTCTTCCAAGCACCATTTGTAAGAATAACTGATAGACAACAACAGAAACCCTGTAGAAAGTGTATGTCCATTTAGTGGGAATTGCGGTTCAAACACAAAAGTATTATATTGGTGCACAATGAAATCTTACGACATCGAAAAGTTATTTTCATTTATTTAAGCTTTCCCTACCCCACACTTTAGTTGATACAGAAGTATCTGCAGATACAGAGATCAGATGTCAGGCCATAGTTAAGTTAAGTAAATCCTGTTTTAACCTTCATAATCCCTTAGATTGGAAAAGGAAAACAGCCTTGGATTTAGTATTGTCATGCGTGAAGTCTTCCCTCATTCAGATTAACTTGTACACTATATTCTCCAGAGCCTTTGCCATAAACATGTGTGTCAGGTCTCAGGAACAACTGTACTGCTACAACTAATACTTTGAATTTGGGTTTTAAGTACAAGTACTAATGAGCATTTTTCCAACTGGAGAGTGGACCAGTCGAACATTCGAAGAAGAAAAAACTTGTAACATATCTATTTGAGTCACAGGTTGTATCTTTCTTCTCATAATCGGAGTTCCTCCAACAAAATTGGCATGAAAACAGAAAAGCATGTTTAGATTGAAAAAAGGCATACCCATCGTTCATCAAGGATTCTCCCTCAATAATTGTACTGAGCTTTTTACTTGTTCCAAGCTCTTTTAGAACTGCAACCACGGCCACAGGATCAGTGGCACTAAGCAGACCACCAAGCAACAATGATGTTTCCCAGTTCCAATCATATGGAGAAGTAAGCTACAGATAATGGACTAGCTAGTATCAAAGTATTAAAGTCAGTGGTATATGTCCATTTTAAACTTAGGTACACACCTTGAGAGCAGTGCCAAGCAAAAATGTTGACATTAGCACACCAGGGCCAGCAAGTAAGAGCATCTGCGCCATGCATTTCTACAAAATAAACATTTTAATATTTTAGTACACACAGAACAAAGACATATGCACCCGCAGTGCTAATATCACAACAGAAAACTGGCAGGGGAGTAGATCAACATAAGCACCAATACTAGAGAAACCAAATATGTGTGCTAACAGAGAACAATAGGAACTTCATGGTAAACAAAAACAGAGAACAATAGGAACTAAAGGTGGTTTGCATTGAGACCATGGTTGTATCAAACATGAGCTTATGTGACTAACTGGATGGAAAAATATTATGGATAATCAATGATATTAACTGAGCAGAGAATTAGTATGGCCTGTGAAGTTTTCTTGATGTCGGTTTGGTCATTTCCTCTGTTCTAAAGAGCTGCCTTTTGTACGAAGACTCGATGCTGCTCTCGCTCTGGGAGGGATCGAAAGAAATAAACTGCCATGTGTTCAACCACAGAGGAACTCATGTTATCTGTGCTCACATCATCTGGAGTAAAACTTCAGTTTGGACCAAGGTATGAGCAGCAGGCCTGGGATGCCTGTCCTCCGGCCCTGATGATGTATATGGCGTTCCTTAGTTTTATTCTCTAATCGCCATCTAGTTTCCTTTCTTTTTTACTAGTACTAGTAAATGCATACGTGCAACGCACGTTAATATGTAGGCAATATATTAATTACACGTGGATATTAGGTATGCTATTATTTGTGTGTTAATCCTGTGATTAGTGCAATATTTGGTATGATATTAATTGCACGTTAAACACGTTTAACGCTTGCCATTGGAGCAGTCTAGATCATTGGATTGACTTAGTTCGATGGTTGAGATCAGTTGGATCTGCCCCTTTGGGTCTTTTTATATTGGTATAGATATAGATTTACTGCTTGGCAAGAAATAGTAATCATAACTGAATAAAGATCAATCAGCTTTAAATTAAGCCACTCAGATTTCAGCATAGATAGGCAGACTTGGAAAGATACCTTTATCTGGTGTGCTTCCATCGAGAAGGCGCTCTCAAACAAAAGGGCCGGAAGGAAAGCAGCCAGGAGAAGATCAGGATTTATGTCAGCCCCTGCAATTTTTGAAGCACAATCAGCAAGCGGTTAATTCAGAAGTTGAATAAACTAATTCTCAAGTACTGTGTTGTTCCAGTCTTCAAAATAATACGTCCATGGTGAACTCACTCACAGATACGCATGCCAGCTCCAAGTTTGCCTAGACCGTCTTTTGTCCCGTACTCTGGA
>NC_057797.1:84958013-85065828 GCF_018294505.1 Triticum aestivum
GCGATGGTGTAGGGAACGCGCGTGCCGCGGAAGAGGTGGCGGCAGGCGGCGCCCAGCACGAGGGACACGCCGGCGAAGAGCACGGCGTCGTCGGGCTCGACGGCGGTCGCCATCAGAAGGGAGGAACCAGACTCGAGATACTGTCGGTACTGCTTCCTGAAGAAGTGGCGTATTCCTGGGAGCACAATTGCTCTGTATGACTGCAAATTGGATAAAAGATAAAATGAACTTATTAAATGTGCAGGCGTGAGGTTAATTTAGAAATACTGGATTGGCAGCAATTCAAGTATAAAATCGCCTCAAAAAAACACATGTGACAATGGTACCAACTTTCTGAGCAATCGGCATCATATAATATTACAAATACTTATAGATACATCCATTTTATCCATTTTTAGGACAAGTATTTTCGGACGGAGGGCAAAAAAGGCAAATATTTACAGAAGTTCATGAAAAATTCATCCTTACACAACCCAACCCCTGCATAATTCAATATGTAGACGGCTGAAGAAAGCTAGGACTGTTATAGTTTCTCCGGATTTGACCATCTATCTTCAAGTAGTAGTCCGAGAAATAGAAAGAGTGTCGCAATTCCGCATAACAAATTGGACAACTAGGTCACATCAGTATACACAAAATAACAAAAATATCCCAAGTGAACAATGATATGCACTGAAGGGCTACTCAAATATGTCCCAGTTAAGACTTCCTCAGAGATTCCAAACTTCAAAGCATGTCATAAATTTCAAATTATACCATTTTGTAATTATCTAACAAGATGGCATTTCAAAACATTGGTGTATAAATAATCTGATATGCTTGTTTCTTGTACATGGATGGATCTAATCTGATATGCCACTGCTTCAAGTATGATGGTGGGCTCTCTGTGGAAGTGCTAGGGTTACCATAGTCGGCATGATCACTCTGAGCGGCAGAGAGCATGAAACATAAAGGCGAGTCGAGCGGATCGGCTAAGGACCCGGCCGAAGAACTACTTGATTGGCTACATCTGCATGAAGAAGGTGTCGAGGAGTTCGTATGGGAAGATGAGATCACAGACCCGTCGAGAAAGCCAAGTGGATGGCAATTGCTAAGGTACATACTACGCGAGGGTTTAGCCCTAGCACGCTGTTCGCGGATATGAGATCGGCGTGGAACCCGACAAAGGAAGTGATCTGGAGACGTGTTCAGGAGAATTTATTCAGTCCAGTTTGATGCCTAGGCAATTGGAACAAGGCAATGATCATGGGACCATGGTTCTTCAGAAATCAGGCGTTCCTTATGGAAGAACTAGATCATTGATGGCGTGTGTTGCCGCGCCCGTCTATATAGAATTTCTTAATCTTAAATATAGAAAGACATGAATCATGAATTTTAATTAAATTTGCATCTAGTAATCTATTTGTTAGCAATAGTAGAGACGTGAACTTCAGTTGGCTTGCAAAAAGGTATTGGGGTAGTGTGGCAGGACATGGTGTTTCTTCGGTCTAATGGGCTTCAATCGGTGCGAGAACACGTGATGGTGTAGATGGTTAAACTAAGCAAAGGAAAGTGTGCTCGATCATATTTGGGACTGTAGATCCGTACACAGCGTATACTGATGTTTCTAGAAAAGGATAAGATAAAACTGCACTTTGTTTTCTTTGGTAAAAAGGGAGAACACATACTACAATACAACGTTTTGATATTTTGCAATGGGAACTTCTAGAAATTTTTAGTGTGGGGAGAAAATACATGATGCACTAAATATATTTATCTGATATGTTGCTAACTAATCGATCTTAAATAAAGTTGCACACCATTATTTTTTCTGTGTGTTGGCCAGACATAACATGCACATTTTTAGTATTTTGCTTTCATGAATCAAAGAATTAAGAGAATGCACACATGGACATCCAAGAAGAAATCTGATTTGTGCATTTCATCGAACAAAGGACCGACCAAATCTGAAGCTAATAAAGGGGGCAAAGATAGTAGTATGAAGGAAAGGCACATACGATTGAAGATTTGCAGTGTCCTTTGAGCTACAGCAGTGATTCAGTGGTACACATGCACGGGAGTGAGAGGGCGCCCGTGACGCCGAGGATTAGCCAGATATTGCTTCTCACCACGCAAGCACCGGCTACCATGGCACCTGCCCTGTACCGCGTCCGCTCGAGTTGCAGAACAGCCAAAGCACTCCATGCCCCCGTTCATCCTAGAAACTGTGAGATGAGTGAAAAACAGTCCTACCTTCAGATTCTTTAATCATCCTGATATGTATAATGAATATGCGATGCAAATTTGAAAAAAGGTAAAATAAAAATCATACATTAGGGTGCCCAAACCAATTTCATCTCCAACTTAAAATGAGCAATCAACATGCCCACTCACCGATTCCACACAGATCAAACTTCTAGAGTTCCTTTTCCATGGCCGGACCGCCATGGGGATGGACTGATTACACAGCAAGCAGACACGAACAAGTGACCTGATGACTTGAGTTCGCTTGTTTGTCCGGTGGTCTTGTAGCAAGCAGGTACGAACAACAGCTGTGATGTCCTGAAACTCTGAAGCTAGGTGTTATATAGAAGATTGTAAGCCCCAAGAATGTTACAGTATTGACAGACAGCGGCACTTTTGCGTTATCTGACTAATGTAGCGGCACGGATAATGTTTCTAACTGACTGCAACATGGCCAAAATGAGTGGTTGTCATTTTTCATAAGAGAAAATATGGGCTTGTCCTGTTAGTGTAAGACCTACAGTTTGTATTGGCTAATAACCTGATTTGGAAAACAAATGTGTTAGGCAAAGACGCATATGCAGGAGCATATTCTTCAGAGCAGCAGTTCGGTAACAGCCAAAGCACTCCGTGCTCCCGCTCGTCCCAGAAACTGTGAGATACTGAAAAACAGTCCTACATTCAGATTCTTATAATTATTTTGATATATATAACGAATATGTGGTGCAAATTTGACAAAAGGGTAAAAAAATAAAAATCATAGATTAGGGTGCCCAAACCAATTTCATCTCAAACTCGGGATGACCGATCAGCATGCCCAAATAAAGGTGTACATGCAAAATCCTTGCCTAAGCGCCCACTCACCAACCCACGCAGATCAGACTTCTAGGGCTCCATACGAATCAAAGAGAGGGGGCGTGGTGAGTGCTTACGGAATGCACGAGGAGTACCTCTCCCTTGCGAGGGCAGCGCCGCGAGCGACCTGGGCGGAGGCGTGCGGCGACTGGGGCGGCGGCGGGCGTGTCCAGTCCGGACAGGGATCAGGTGTGCTATGAACATGCATGATTTTTTTCAAATTCTTTTACAATGTTTAAATATGAATTTGGACCGCAAGTCACACGGTGACATGCAAAGGTGCATGTCACCTGATCCCTGTCCGTCCAGTCCGGGTTCGAGCCATCCACTGGACCTCCTCCTTGCATCGATACCGCATCTCTCGTCGATCCAAATCCAATAGAGGGAAAATCTTATTACCCGCTCACTGCGGCAAACTGCCGGCGCTTCGCACAGGGGCGAGCGACCGAGCGATGCTTTGGGCCGGCCCACTTAGGTACATAGCTTACGAACTGCCAACTTCGGTTTTCTGAACCTTCTAGAAGGTTCTATGAACCGGTTTTTTTTCCTTTTATTGGTTTTCCACTTTTCCGTTTCTTTATCTTTTCTCTTTTTTTCTGTTTCTTTTTCATTTTTTGTTTTTTGTTTCCTTTTCTTTTTCAAGTTTGTTTTCCTTTTTCAGAACATGTTTGCAGTTTTATTCATTTATATGAACCTTCTAGAAGGATTTTTTTATTCATTTTTCTTTTCTTCTCTTTTTACAGAAAATATCGAAAAAAAATAAATTTTGCTCGTGTTTCCAAAAAATGTTCTCAAAATTCAAAAAATGTTCTCGTTACACAAAAAAGTTTAAAACTTTTGAAACTCAGAAAATGTACCAGATTTCAATTTTTGCTCACATATTCAAAAAATGTTCGCGCTTCCAAAAAATATTCGGGATTTTTCAAAATTGTTCTGCGTTTCAAAATTTGTTCTCAAGACTCAAAAAATGTTCGTGCTTTAAAAAATTGTTCACGCTTCCAAATTTGTTCTGGATTTTTCAAAAGTGTTCTCTGTTTCAAAATTTGTTCTCAAGATTCAAAAAAACGTTTGTTCTTTAAAAAGTAGTTCACACTTCCAAATTTGTTCTCAAGATTTAAAAATCATTCGTGCTTTAAAAAATTGTTCATGTTTTCGAAAAATGTTTGGGAAATTCAAAATTTGTTCGTTTTCATAAAATTTGTTCACATATTCAAAAAAATCATGTTTCAAAATTTGTTCACAAAATAAAAAAAAATCCCGCATGTTTAATTTTTTCACTAATTAAAATTTTTTGTTCCTATTTCCGAAAATTGTTCACATATTCCAAAAAGTACTGCAGTTTTTTTAAAATAATCATGATTTCGAAATTCATACCCAAATTCAAAAAATGCTCGATTTTTGTAAAAATAGTTTAATTTTGAAAAATATTCAGTTTTCCAATTTTGTTATTGTTTTCAAAATATGCTTTGTGTTTATGAAAAGTAGTTCATAATTTACATATATTCACGTATTCAATTTTTTGTTCCTGTTTGTTTTTAAAAAAATTGAGTCCCCTAATAATGTTTGTGTTCAAAAAGTGTTTCTTTTTAAAAAATTACGCTTCAAATTTTAAAATAAGTTTTAATGTGCAACGGGTTATAGTTCATATACTGCGGGTTGCCACTGTACTCACTAAATATTAGATAGTATAGTGGCTACTGACATGCTTCCCTGCCCGAAGGACTCGAGTTGGATCCCTCGCCCACAAGTTTTAATTTTATGGAATTGGGTGAATTGGTTTTTATTTTTTGCCGCCGCGACAGTTTATTTAATCTTCCGCTGCTATTCTTTCAAAGTAGCTAGCCTGGTGCAGTGCCTAGAGCATCGCGCACAACTATAGAAGGTCGTGGGTTTGAATCATATTGGTGCAGCATGCTCTTTTTTTGCAAATTTGTCATTCTTGAAGGACAGCGAATGGGCCGACCCAGTTGCACGACCCCCTGTTTGGCCGCAAAAAGCGGCATATAAGAGGTCCCCCAATAGAGCTCCTCGCGTTGGGGGGACTGGATGAACTCTTCCGAACCGCACCACTGGACCCCCTTCACCGAAGCGCATGGGCCAGAATGAGCTGGGTGACGGCCCAGTGAGCCAGAGGCCTCCGTTTTGGCCTCTGGAGCAGCAGGCCGTAGGACAGTTGGCCCACTGTTAATCAAACGCGGGACAGATGGTTTAACACAGAGATCTGACGGACAAAAATGTTGAGATCGCGAAAACGAATGGCCGAACACCCAAATCGTTGTGAGGGCAGGGATTAAGTGCATATTGTCCTTAAATACGATGGCTTCATTAACCTTAGAACGGTCGGTCTAGGCACATGTGCCCAAATTGCCAGACAGCTTTTGGAGTGAGCCAATCATCAGAGATACGTGTAACCCATGGGAGAAATCCTGGAAGTCCATATCAAATTACCGATAAGATTTGTTGGTGAGTTTGTGCATATCAAATTACACACAAGGAGGGCGATGGTGTAGGGGACGCGCTTGCCACAAAAGAGTTGGCGGCAAGCGGCACCCAGCACGAGGGACACGCCGGCGAAGAGCACGGCATTGTCGGGCTCGGCGGTGGTCGCCATCGGAAGGGAGGAACCAGACTTGAGATACTGTCGGTACTGCTTCCTGAAGAAGTGGCGTATTCCTGGGAGCACAATTGCTCTGTGTGACTGCAAATTGGACAATAGATAAAGTGTACTCCCTCCGTAAATAAATATAAGAGCATTTAGATCACTAAAATAATTATCCAAACGCTCTTATATTTCTTTACGGAGGGAGTACTTTTTAAATGTGTAGGCGTGAGGTTAATTTAGAAATACTGGATTGGCAGCAATTCAAGTACAAAATCGCCTCCAAAAAACACATGTGACGATGCTACCAACTTTCTGAGCAATCGGCATCATATAATATTACAAATACACAAAAGGCAAATATTTATGGAACTTCATGAAAAAAATCATCCTTACACATGTTGAGGAACGCAGTAATTTCAAAAAAATTCCTACACACACGCAAGATCATGGTGATGCATAGCAACAAGAGGGGAGGGTGTCGTCCACGTACCCTCGTACACCGTAAGCGGAAGTGTTATGAGAACGCGGTTGATGTAGTCGTACGTCTTCATGATCCGACCGATTCAAGTACTGAACGTACGACACCTCCGAGTGCAGCACACGTTCAGTTCAGTGACGTCCCACGAACTCCGATCCAACAGAGCTTCGAGGGAGAGTTCCGTCAGCACGACGGCGTGATGACGGTAATGATGATGCTACCAACGCAGGGCTTCGCCTAAACACCACTACAATATGACCGAGGTGGATTATGATGGAGGGGGGCACCGCACACGGCTAAAAGATCAACTGATCAACTTGTGTGTTCTAGGGTGCCCCCCTCCCCACGTATATAAAGGAGGGAGGGGAGGCCAGCCGGCCTCTCTAGGCGCGCCAAGGGGAGAGGAATCCTCCTCCTAGTAGAAGTAGAATTCCTTCTTTCCTAGTCCTACTAGGAGGGGGAGGAAGGAGAAGGGGAGGAGAAGAAAAGAGGGGGAGCTGCCCCTCCCCTAGTCCAATTCGGACTAGGCCCATGAGGGGCGCGCAGCCAGGCCTCGTGTCTTCTCCTCTTTTTCCCTTAAAGCCCACTAAGGCCCGTATATACTCTCGTATTCCCGTAACTCCCCCGGTACTTTGAAAAATACCGGGATCACTCGAAACCTTTCCGATGTCCGAATATAGTCTTTTAATATATCGATTTTTACGGCTCGATCATTTCGAGACTCCTCATCATGTCCGTGATCTCATCCGGGACTCCGAACAACCTTCGGTACATCAAATCATATAAACTCATAATACCAATCGTCACCGAACGTTAAGCGTGCGGACCCTACGGGTTCGAGAACTATGTAGACATGACCGAGACATGTCTCCGGTCAATAACCAATAGCGGAACCTAGATGCTCATATTGGCTCTTACATATTCTACGAAGATCTTTATTGGTCAAACCGCATAACAACATACGTTGTTCCCTTTGTCATCGGTATGTTACTTGCCCGACATTCGATCGTCGGTATCTCAATACCTAGTTCAATCTCGTTACCGGCAAGTCTTTTTACTCGTTCCGTAATGCATCATCCCACAACTAACTCATTAGTCACAACGCGTGCAAGGCTTATAGTGATGTGCATTATCGAGAGGGCCCAGAGATACCTCTCCGATACTCGGAGTGACAAATCTTAATCTCGATCTATGCCAACTCAACAAACACCATTGGAGACACCTATAGAGCACCTTTATAATCACCCAGTTACTTTGTGACGCTTGGTAGCACACAAAGTGTTCCTCCGGTATCCGGGAGTTGCATAATCTCATAGTCATAGGAACATGTATAAGTTATGAAGAAAGCAATAGCAACAAACTAAACGAGCATCGTGCTAAGCTAACGGATGGGTCAAGTCAATCACATCATCCTCTAATGATGTGATCCCGTTCATCAAATGACAACTCTTGTCCATGGCTAGGAAACTTAACCATCTTTGATTAACGAGCTAGTCAAGTAGAGGCATACTAGTGACACTTAGTGTGTCCATGTGTTCACACATGTACTAAGTTTCTGGTTAATACAATTCTAGCATGAATAATAAACATTTATCATGATATAAGGAAATAAATAATAACTTTATTATTGCCTCTAGGGCATATTTCCTTTAGTCTCCCACTTGCACCAAAGTCAATAATCTAGTTCACATCGTCATGTGATTTAACATCAATAGTTCACATCTTTATGTGATCAGTTCATATCTCCATGTGACTAACACCCAAAGGGTTTACTAGAGTCAATAATCTAGTTCACATCGCTATGTGATTAACACCCAAAGAGTGATCATGTTTTGCTCATGAGAGAAATTTAGTCAACGGGTCTGCCACATTCAGAGTCATATGTATTTTGCAATTTTTCTATGTCTACAATGCTTTGCTCGGAGCTACTCTAGCTAATTGCTCCCACTTTCAATATGTATCTAGATCGAGACTTAGAGTCTTCTAGATCGGTGTCAAAAGCTTGCATCGACGTAACTCTTTACGACGAACTCTTTTATCACCTCCATAACTGATAAACATTTCGTTAGTCCTCTAAGGATAATTTTGACCGCCGTCTAGTGATCTACTCCTAGATCACTGATACGTCCATTTTGCATCATGCTTTTATATCGATATTTATTGCATTATGGGCTGTTATTACACATTATGTCACAATACTTATTGTTGAGGCATATCTCTCTCGAGGTAGTTTTGGTGATTGATGACAACATGTTTGCGGACTAATCATGTGCTTTGAGTAGTTCACAGATTCATCCTTGGCACGAGACGTTTTCCTCCCTTCCGAGTGTCATTCAAGATGGTGTAGCTCTTTCGTTTCTCTCTCGGTGGACTAGTTGCATAGAGGGCACCGTACTATCAAGAGGGGGTCCGCTGGGGTATTGCATGGGGGGAATCAACACGTACACATTAGCTTCTCACCCTCCGAGCTCTTCCACTTCATTGGAGAGATCTCTTCTCTTTTCTGTGTCCCGTCTGGGTTCCAGCGGTAGTACCGCTGAGGAGTCACAAGCGGCAGTACCGCTCCGCAGCGGTAGTATCGCCTGTGACTCCACAGCAGTACTACCGCTGGGCTGCCTGGCACCACCGCCTCGCCATCAGCCTCGATGGAGAGATCTTCTCTCTCTCTCTCTCTCTCTCTCTCCTGTGTCCCAGCGGTAGTACCGCACTACCAGCGGTAGTACCGCCGAAGGGTCACAAGCGACAGTACCACTCCGCAGCAGTAGTACCGCCCGTGACCCCGCAGCTGTACTACCGCTGGGCTGTCTGGCTCCTACTGCCTCGACTCGAGGGCTCTTTTTCTCGTGTCGGGTTTTGTGGCACTAGTTGCGGTTGTAGTGGCGGTAGTACCGTTTCAGGAGCGATAGTACCGCCCTTACCACCGCGGTAGTACCGCGCTGGGTCCAGACCCCTGCTGGTCTTCTCTGCGCGGCAGTACCGCTGGCTCAGCGGTAGTACCGCCCCCTTTTAGCGGTACTACCGCCCTGTGTGGGGCTGGTTGGTGGGGCAACGGTTGGATTGTTGCCCCCACTATAAAAAGGGGTCCCCTTCTTCTCCTTTGACTTACCTCTTCCCCCTCAAGCTCCATTAATGCTTAAGCTCCATTAAATGCTCCAAGCTCCATTTTCGCCCGATCTATCTCTTTAGCCAATCAAACTTGTTGATTTGCTCGGGAGTGGTTGAGAAGGCCCCGATCTACACTTCCACCAAGGGATTTTCGATTCCCACACTCATCCCTAGCAGATCTTGTTACTCTTGGGTGTTTGAGCACCCTAGACAGTTGAGGTCACCACAGAGCCACAGTCCATTGTGGTGAAGCTTCGTGGTTTTGTTGGGAGCCTCCGATTAAGTTGTGGAGATTGCCCCAACCTTGTTTGTAAAGGTTCGGTTGCCACCTTCAAGGGCACCAATAGTGGAATCACGGCATCTCGCATTGTGTGAGGGCGTGAGGAGAATACGGTGGCCCTAGTGGCTTCTTGGGGAGCATTGTGCCTCCACACCGCTCTAACGGAGACGTACTTCCCTTCAAAAGGAAGGAACTTCGGTAACACATCCTCGTCTTCACCGGATCCACTCTTGGTTATCTCTTACCTTTACTTGTGCAAACTCTTTAGTGTTACTTCTCTTGCTTGCTTGTATGCTCGTGGTTATTGCATCATATAGGTTGCTCACCTAGTTGCACATCTAGACAATCTAATTTGATGCAAAGTTTAATTTGGTAAAGAAAAGTTAAAATTGGTAGTTGCCTATTCACCCTCCCCCTCTAGTCAACCATATCGATCCTTTCAATTGGTATCAGAGCCTCGTCTCTTTATTAAGGACTTTACCGTCCAAAGAGTATGGTTGATACCGTAGACGGTGTGGAGGAACACTCCGGTGTGAATCCGACCTCGTCTACGGGCGATAGGGGAACCTCGGTCTCTCGTGAGGAGTTCAATGTGGCCTTGGAGACATTGAAAACCTCCATGACGACCGAGTTTGAAAGCATGTTTACTAAATTTCTTGAGGGACTTAAACTATCCACCGCACCGTTGAAAGTGGGTGACCCCACCGACAAGGTGACGGATGCTATCCCCGACAAGGGGGAAGCTAGTGGTGAAAAGGCTCCTTCTTCTAGTGGTAAAAATGGCACCGGCATCTTTGCTCATGTGGAACCACCACTTGTTTATGGTGGACCGGTTCCTTCTACTCATTTGAATCATGCCGGTCCTCCCCCTAAGATTGTGAAAAATGAGGACTTTGATTCTTGGGTTTACCGTTTTAAACGTCATTTAAATCATGTGAACACTAACCTTTGGAGAATCATTGAAGAAGGTTTCTATCCGCATGATTCAAGCAACTTCACTCCTCGAGAAGCCACGGATAATCAATTCAATGAGAATGCTCTCTTCATCATTCAAGATGCAATCCCACCCGAAGACCTACCTCATCTTTGGCCCTTCGCTTTGGCCAAAGACGCATGGATTTGTGGTTGCCTCCCTCTACCGGGGAAGCGCAAGCATTCAACGCTCCAATTATGAAGTGGTGCAAGATGAGGCCGATGAGTTTGCAATGAAAGATGATGAAGAACCTCGTGAGCTTTATCGGAGGGTAACCAAACTCGCGGTCTCACTCCGAGATCACGGGAGCAAGGACATGGATGACAATTGGATCAAACGCAAATTCCTCAAGGCTATTATGCCCTACCACAAGGCCATGTCCTCCGTCATTCGTCAAAGACCGGACTTTCACACTTTGACCTCAAGCGAAGTGTTGGATGAGTTTGTGGCCATGAACATTTTGGACAAGACCGCCGACAATGCGGTGCTTCGTTCTCAAAGGGCAAAGAAGCCCAACCTTGCATTGAAGGCCAAGCTCTCTGTTGAAGAAGAAGAAGAGGAAGAAGAGGAGAGCAACCCCGAGGATACGAAGTATGCTTATCATGAACACATGGCACTCGCTTCAAGGCAATTTTGGAGCAAGAAAAACTCGAGGCCAAACTTCAAAAAGAACAACTCAAGTGGCACGAAGAGCAAGTAACATGTAAGGACTTGCTACAATTGTGGCAACGTGAGTCATTTTGTTGCGGAGTGCCCGTATGAGAAGAAGGAAGACAATGGTGGCAAGCTCATCCGAAAGGACAAGGCCAAGTCGTTCCCCAACAAGAGCAACTTCACCAAGAAGACTCCTCCCAAGGCATTGGTGGTACAAGAAGAGTACAATGAGGATGACGACGATGATGAAGGTGATGAGTCGGTTGCCATGGCCTCCATTGCCATTGCGATGACTCCACGGGTGTCCCTCTTCGACTCACCCAATGAGAGCATCACCGCCAAATGCCTCATGGCTAAAGCCACCAACAAGGTAACCCCCAACATCAAAACCACCATCATTAATCATCCTTCTTCGACGGATAGCATTAATGAACTTGAGGGAGCGAATGTGGAGACTAATGAGTTTGAGGCCTTTATGGGCAAACTTAAGGGAAAATCCAAGAAGCACTTTGTTTCTCTCTTGGAACAACTTGGTGAAGCCAATGACATGATCGAGGCTCACGAAGACACCATCACTAAGATGGAAGAGCATAGTCGTGACTATGCCGATGAGATTTCGGATCTTTCCAATGCTCTTGAGGAAGAGCGTGGTCTTCGTTCGGCTCTTGAGGAGTCACACAACGTTGATCATGCTAAGTTAAAGAAATATTATGATCATGTCCTCATTGTTTCTCATGTGCTAAACTCCGAGAAGGCCGAACTTGAGGTTGATCTTGCTAGACTCAAAGAGGAGTTTGATCTACTTGACAAGGCTCACAAGGTCTTGAAGGGTGCTCATGCTAGCCTCAAAGAGTCTCATGATCAACTTCAAGTAAAGCTAACCAAGGAAAAAGCCACTTTTCCTCGAATGATGTTAATTGATAATGCAAATGCTACTAACCCGTGTTGTGAGAATGTGCATCTCGTTGAGGAGAACACTAAGCTAAAGGGGCAACTTGAGAGAGGTCTTGCGACTTGCATACAAGGCAAGAAGAACCTCAACGACCTCTTGATCAACCAAAAGGGAGTTGTGGCCAAGGAAGGGGTTGGGTACGTGCCCGACTCCAAGAACAAGAAGAAGAATGACAAGACCAAATGACCTCCTCCTCTCATGCAAACCTTTGTGAAGGAGGGAGAGAGTGCCTCCGAGGAGAAGAAGAAGAATGATGAGAAGGGTGGCATTGTCAAAAAGGGCAATTCCACTCCTTGCATCAAAGCCGGCGACTTTAATCCTTCATATGTGTTATGCCGTGCTAGTGATGGGCATGTCTATGCCAAATTCGTTGGCTCTCCTCATGAATACATTGAATGGTCTATTTGGGTTCCAAAGACCCTTGTTACTAACATCAAAGGACCCATTACAAAATGGGTACCTAAAACCAAGCATTAATCTCTTGTAGGTGTTTGCTTCCGGTGGGGGATCATGGTTGCTCGATAGCAGAGCTACAAATCATATGACCGGAAGCAAGGACTTGGTGGTGGATGTGCAAAAGATTTCATCTATGCCCACCAATGTAGAGTGGGGTGACGCTTCATCCTCTAAGGTATTGGGACTTGGCAAGGTGGTCATCTCTCATGATCTCACGATCGAGAAGGTCATGCTTGTTGAGTCCCTTGCATACAATTTACTTTCCGTTCGTCAACTTGCTATCATGGGCGTTGCCACTTTCTTTGATGTCGATACCATGGCCCTCTTGTGGAGCAAGACTCTTAAAGTAGCCTTTGTTGGGCATGTCGAGAACGGTCTATATGTGATTAACTTTTCGGAGCGACCCACTAAGACCACGACATGCCTAATGGCTAAAGTTGATGTGGGATGGCTTTGGCATCGCCGTCTAGCCCATGTCAATATGAGATCTTTGCAAAGTCTTCTCAAGGGGGACCATGTGCTTGCAGTGCTTGTATCGAAGGAAAGCTACATGAGAAGGCTCACCCTCCCATGACTATCATTTATTCAGAGAGGCCTTTGGAGCTCCTTCACATGGATCTCTTTGGGCCTCCATCCTTCGATAGTCTTGGTGGTAGGAAGTATTGCTTGGTGATTGTGGATGACTACTCAAGATACACGTGGGTGTATTTCTTCAAGAGGAAGAGCGAGACCCAACAAACCGTCATTGACTTTGCAAATGAAGCACAACGTCAACACAATGCAAAGATCTTGACAATAAGAAGTGACAACGGCACCGAGTTCAAGAACGACACCTTGGATGAGTTTCTTAGTGATGAGGGGGTCAAGCATCAATATTCCGCACCTTACACCCCTCAACAAAATGGTGTTGCAAAGAGGAAGAACCGGACGTTGATGGATGCAACAAGGACCATGATGGCGGAGTTCAAGTCTCCGTACAACTTTTGGGACGAAGCCATCAACACCGTGTGTCATGCATCCAATCGGCTCTACCTCCGCAAGGGCTTGAACAAGACTCCATATGAGATACTCACCGGTAACAAGCCCAATCTCAAGTACTTCCGGGTATTCGGGTGTAAGTGTTTCATTCTCAAGAAAGGTGTTCGGTTGTCTAAATTTGAGGCTAGAGCTTATGAGGGCATATTTGTTGGTTATGCTACAAACTCTCATGCTTACCGTGTCCTCAATAAATCCACGGGACTTATTGAGGAGACGTGTAACGTGGAGTTTGATGAGAATAACGGCTCCCAAGTGGAACAAAGTGGCACTTGTGATGTAGGTGATGAAATTCCTCCCCAAGCCATAAGAAGAATGGGTGTTGGCTTTATCCTACCCATTGAGGAACCCCTTGTGGCCGAAGGAGAAGGACAAAGCTCCACTCATGTGGAGCCATCGCCAACCCAAGGCCCACACGCTTCTGAAGAACAACATGAAGGCCCTCATCCTCAAGAACATGACCAAGGGCAAGATCACGCTCAAGACGATGTTGACACATCAAGTGATGCCCAAGGTCAAGTTCTCTCCTCCGAGCAAGTTTAAGAACAAGAACAAGGCCAAGACGACACTCAAGATGATCAAGTGACCACTCCTTGTCTCACCCCCGAGGAGGAATTAGAGTGTCGCACCGCCAAGGTTGCTTCCAAGCTCTCCACCAAGGATCATCTCATGACGAATGTGCTTGGAAGCTTAAGAAAGGGGGTAAGCACTCGTAGACAATTAGCAAATTATTGCGAGCATCACGCGTTTGTCTCTTGTGTGGAACCCCACAAGGTCTATGAGGCGCTAGAAGATCCGGATTGGCTCAGTGCCATGCATGAAGAACTCAACAACTTCGAGCGCAACAAAGTGTGGAGATTGGTGCCAAGACCGACGGGGAATCACAGTGTCATTGGAACCAAGTGGATATTTAAGAACAAGCAAGATGCCCATGGGATTATCATTCGAAACAAGGCTCGTTTGGTAGCATAAGGCTACTCCCAAGTCGAGGGTATCGACTACGGTGAAACCTTTGCTCCCATTGCTCTTCTTGAATCCATTCGCATGTTGATTGCATATGCTTCTCATCATAACTTTAAGTTACAACAAATGGATGTGAAGAGTGCTTTTCTTAATGGTCCTATTAATGAATTGGTTTACGTCAAGCAACCCCCCGGGTTTGAGGATCCCTACTTTCCCGATCATGTGTATCAACATGATAAGGCACTCTATGGCCTTAAACAAGCCCCACGTGCGTGGTATGACCACCTTACTGAGTTGTTACAAGACCGTGGTTTTGAAGTTGGGCTAATCGACCCCACTCTTTTTACTAAGAAGGTCAAAGGGGAGTTGTTTGTGTGCCAATTATATGTTGATGATATTATCTTTGGTTCACCTAACAAAGCTTTCAATGAGGAATTTGCCGCTCTCATGACCTCAAAGTTCGAGATGTCCTCCATGGGAGAGTTGAAGTTCTTTCTAGGGTTCGAAGTGAAGCAAAGAAGAGAAGGAACCTTCATCAACCAATCCAAATACACTCAAGACATGCTCAAGAGATTCAAGCTAAGTGACGTCAAGCCGGCTTCCACTCCAATGCCCACCAAGTGCCAACTTGACTTAGATCCCAATGGTAAAGTGGTGGATCAAAAGGTATATCGCTCCATGATTGGATCCTTGGTTTACCTTTATGTATCTAGACCGGATATCATGTTGAGTGTGGGAATTTGTGCACGGTTTCAAGCCGCACCTAAGGAAAGTCACTATGTGGCGTTCAAACGAATCTTTCGATATTTGGCTCATACCCCAAACTTTGGCTTATGGTACCCAAGAGGATCAAACTTCAAGCTTTTAGGGTACTCGGATTCCGATTGGGCGGGAGACAAAGTGGATAGGAAGTCCACTTCCGGAGGGTGCCAATTCCTTGGTTGCTCTAAGTTGGTCTTCCAAAAAGCAAAGTTGTGTGTCTCTCTCGTCCACCGAGGCGGAGTATGTAGCAGCCGGTAGTTGTTGTGCACAACTCCTATGGATGAGGCAAACTTTAAAGGATTACGGTGTCACTTGTGACAAAGTGCCTCTTTGGTGTGACAATGAAAGTGCCATCAAGATCTCTCTCAACCCGGTGCAACACTTCAAGACGAAGCATATTGAGATTCGGTATCACTTCATCCGGGATCACATTAGGCGAGGAGAGGTCGAGCTCAAATATGTCAACACTCATGACAACCTTGCAGATATTTTCACGAAGCCCTTGGATGAAGCAAGATTTCGCGAGTTAAGTCATGAGCTAAATATCATTGATTCGAGCAATGTGGCTTGAACCCTTGCACACCCCACCACGCTCAATTTGTTGTCTAGTTTAGGTGTAGGCATGGACATAGGGGGAGTATTGTTCTCTAAATGAACTCTTCCTCCCCCCATTATGCATAAATTGATCAAGTCTTTCACTTTAGCCATTGTTGATGGTACTTGTGTTTCAAAGACGAGTTTTGGTCATGGGCCCAAGGTTAAAATCTTCGCGGCACCGTACCTCCTGACTCAAACATAGGTGGCCTCGGCCACCGCCCTCTCTTGAAGAGGTGTGTCTTGGCCGTTTGCTGGTGTGCTCTCTCTTCTTGCCTTTTTGTTTTCTTTTTTTGAGCTAGGCCTTGTTGTTTGGTTGTCGTGGCGTGCTGGGCGGTACTACTACTGCTGGCGCGCGGTACTACCGCTTATAAGCGGTACTACCGCCCCCAGCGTGGTACTACCGCTGAGGGACGGGACCAGGGGGTTATATCGGGGCAGGGGGAAGTTTCTTCTCCCCCATACCCTTTCACTTTGCCCCCTTGTTCATCTTCCTCTCTCTCCAGCCTCGCCACGCCGCGGGAGGGCTCCGGCGGATCTTCATCTCCGGGGCATCCCTCTCTGTTTCCTTCGGTGGAGTCGATCCCCACCTCGTTCTCTTGCCATGGATGCTGGTATTGCCCCCGTTCCTTCTCTCCCTTTGTCTTGTTTTCAGATCTTGCTTCTTAGGGGGAATGGTGGTTGCATCTCTAGATTTTTGGCTAAATCTAGGCTTGAGTAGGTTGGAGAAGGCAACTAGACTTTCTGGATTAGAGTTTGGTAGGAATATTTTTGAATTTGGTAGGCCGGTAGTGCCGGATCTGACCACGGTAGTAGGAAACCGCTATTTCCCCGCCTCAAGCGGTACTACCGCTCTCGTTGGAGCGGTACTACCTCTCTCGTTGGAGTGGTACTACCGCTTGACCTCGAGCGGTACTACCGCTTGGGCGGTACTACCACGGGCATGTCATGGTACTACCGCTGCCTGCCAAGTTCCATCATATTCCTGCCTTACCTTGATCCTTTTTGTTGTGTTTGTTGGCTTATGCTCGTTCTTTCTGGTTGTTTTGCATGTTCTTGTGTTTGGCTCCAGGTGATGAACATCTTGAGCATCAAGCTCGCCGTATCAACCCCGGGCGTGCAACATCAAAACTCTACCGCACCTCTAAGCTAGCAGGTGGTTCCTCTAGCACCCAACCGTCTCCAGCAGGTGCATCCGCAAGTGTTCCTCCACCTCCTCAGCAGTCGAAGAGGTCCGCCACCAAGCCAAAAGGGAAGACTGTGACTGATATGACCAACAAGGAGTTTTGGGAAAGGCGTCACCGCAATCCCTATGAGGTGGACCAAGAACCCACTTTGGTCAACCGCCCGTTCTGGAACCGATTTTAGTTTGCCATCTATTTTGATGTGATCAAGGCCAAGAAGAATCTCTTTGTTAATGTTCGCTCCATTGACACTGATGCTATGGAGAAGGACCCTGAGTACTTTGGCGAAGCCCTTCAGATGTGCACTCAGCTGAACATTCTTAGGATCATGCAGTTCAACAAGGATTTCGATGCATATTTGGTGGCTCAATTCTTTGCTACCGTTCATCTTGGAACGGATGCCGACAGGACTCTGATGTGGATGACCAATGGCAAGTTGCTTTCCGTCAAGTGGAAGGCCTTCATGGAGTTACTTGATGTGGAGGATCACGGGCTTGAGACTTCAGTCGGTTTCCGCCCTCACCGCAATGCTACGTCCACTCACAAGCAAGCCCTTTGGCCCTATTGCACTGTGAAAGTTCACCCAGTGACTGAGAAGAAAACCTATGAGCTGTCTCCATATCTGGACATTCTTCATCGTATCTTTCATGAGACTCTCTTCCCTCGCATCGGGAATCTGGATATGATCCACTCTTATCTCGTGGACATGCTTCTTTTCTGTCAGCATGAGAAGGAAGCAAACACTGGAGAGAGCCTGGATATTTCTCATGTCATGCGGTCTGAACTTCTCTCTATCGTGTCTGAGCGCAAGTGCCCGATATATGGTCCATTCATCATGAGGCTCATTGAGAGGGCCTGGGCACAGATCTATCCCAGAGTGTTGCTGGAAACTGGAGACTTGGTTTCCCATGAGATCAAGCGTCTAAGGAAGAAGGACAATTGGGTCACCCCCGCGCCTCAAACTGGGGGTCCGTCTACTGCTGCTGCTGCTGCTGCTGCCATGGAGACCGAGGGTGGGGCTGCCACTGATGATCACGAGGAGGACTTTAGGCCCTCTAGTGCAGAACCTTCATGGGCAAAGAAGCTTAAACACAAGTTGAAGAAGCTTTTCTGCATGGAGTCTCATGGTCAGTACATGACTCATGTGGCGGAGAAGCATGCCAGGGTGCGCCACAAGGAGCTCATGCGTCAGATGGGAGCGACAGATGCCAGTGGTTCTGAGGGTCAGATCACTGAAGAGGAGGAATGGATTCATCAGCATTGCCCTTGGACCGACTCCGACGCCGAGCAGTTCTCGACCAACGACGGAGATGCAGATGATCACGCTGAGATGTGATGTTCGAGATCCTCAGCTTGCCATCACCTGGAGTCGTAGCGTCGCTCTTTGCCCTTATTGGTGTCTCGCTGCCAAAGGGGGAGAGAGTGTAGGGATTTGTGTTGGTTGCCGTTCTTTGAGTGTGTCGTCTTGTGTTTTCTTGTGTGTTCTCCCAGTGTCTTTGTTCGGTTTGGTGCCTGTGAGACCTAAGTTCCAGACATATGGTGTGAGACATATGCTCCCTATCGCTACCTTATTACTTATGTCTATTCAATACCGTAGTATATTATGAGTTGCATGCTTGCCTTGTTATATACTCTTCTCTAATATATGTTGTGCTTAGATTTGTTGGACTATAAAATATAGGGGGAGTGTTGATCCGGATGTGTGTGTCCTGCTTTCCTTTTGCTCCTCTTTCTAGGTGCACACATTATGTGGGAGCCCGTCTATATTTTTTAGTTCTTAGTTTTCTTACGTTTATATATTTTCCTTGTGCAAATCCCTAGTTGTCATCAATCCACCAAAAAGGGGGAGATTGTTGAGGCATATCTCTCTCGAGGTAGTTTTGGTGATTGATGACAACATGTTTGCGGACTAATCATGTGCTTTGAGTAGTTCACAGATTCATCCTTGGCACGAGACGTTTTCTTCCCTTCGGAGTGTCATTCAAGATGGTGTAGCTCTTTCGTTTCTCTTTGGGTGGACTAGTTGCGTAGAGGGCACCGTACTATCAAGAGGGGGTCCGCTGGGGTATTGCATGGGTGGTATCAACACGTACACATCAGCTTCTCACCCCCCGAGCTCTTCCACTTCATTGGAGAGATCTATTCTCTTTTCTGTGTCCTGTCTGGGTTCCAGTGGTAGTACCGCGCAACCCAGCGGTAGTACCGCTGAGGAGTCACCAGCGGCAGTACCGCTCCACAGCGGTAGTACCGCATGTGACTCGACAGCAGTACTACCGTTGGGCTTCCTGGCACCACTGCCTTGCCCTCAGCCTCGATGGAGATCTCTCTCTCTCTCTCTCTCTCTCTCTCTCTCTCTCTCCTGTGTCCCAGCGGTAGTACCGCACTACCAGTGGTAGTACCGCCGAAGGGTCACAAGCGGCAGTACCGCTCCACAGCGGTAGTACCGCCCATGACCCCGTAGCTGTACTACCGCTGGGTTGTCTGGCTCCTACTGCCTCGACTCGAGGGCTCTTTTTCTCATGTCGGGTTTTGCGGCACTAGTTGCGGTTGTAGTGGCGGTAGTACCATTTCAGGAGCGGTAGTACCGCCCTTACCACCGCGGTAGTACCGTGCTGGGTCCAGACCCCTGCTGGTCTTCTCTGCGCGGCAGTATCGCTGGCTGGAGCGGCAGTACCGCTGGCTCAGTGGTAGTACCGCCCCCTTTTAGCGGTACTACCGCCCTGTGCGGGGCTGGTTGGTGGGGCAACGGTTGGATTGTTGCCCCCACTATAAAAAGGGGTCCCCTTCTTCTCCTTTAACTTACCTCTTCCCCCTCAAGCTCCATTAATGCTCAGGCTCCATTAAATGCTCCAAGCTCCATTTTCGCCCGATCTATCTCTGTATCCAATCAAACTTGTTGATTTGCTCGGGAGAGGTTGAGAAGGCCCCGATCTACACTTCCACCAAGGGATTTTCGATTCCCCCACTCATCCCTAGCGGATCTTGTTACTCTAGGGTGTTTGAGCACCCTACACGGTTGAGGTCACCACGGAGCCACAGTCCATTGTGGTGAAGCTTCGTGGTTTTGTTGGGAGCCTCCGATTAAGTTGTGGAGATTTCCCCAACCTTGTTTGTAAAGGTTCGGTTGCCGCCTTCAAGGGCACCAATAGTGGAATCTCGACATCTCGCATTGTGTGAGGGCGTGAGGAGAATACGGTGGCCCTAGTGGCTTCTTGGGGAGCATTGTGCCTCCACACCGCTCTAACGGAGACGTACTTCCCTTCAAAAGGAAGGAACTTCAGTAACACATCCTCGTCTTCACCGGATCCACTCTTGGTTATCTCTTACCTTTACTTGTGCAAGCTCTTTAGTGTTACTTCTCTTGCTTGCTTGTATGCTCGTGGTTATTGCATCATATAGGTTGCTCACGTAGTTGCACATCTAGACAACCTACTTTGATGCAAAGTTTAATTTGGTAAAGAAAAGTTAAAAATTGGTAGTTGCCTATTCACCCCCCTCTAGTCAACTATATCGATCCTTTCACTTATCCTATTCTCTTTTATTTTACAAGGTTTACATGAAGAAGGGGAATGCTGGTAGTTAGAATTCTGGGCTGGAAAAGGAGCAAATATTAGAGACCTATTCTGCACATCTCCAAAAGTCCTGAAACTCCATGGAGCACTTTTCAGAATATATAAAAAATATTGGGCGCAAGAAGTACCAGAGGGGGGCCACCCACCAGCCACGAGGGTGGGGGCACGCCCCCTGCCTCGTGGGCCCCCTGGTGGCCCTCCGATGCCCATCTTTGGCTATATGGAGTCTTTCGTCCGAGAAAAAAAATCATAAGCAAGCTCACGGGACAAAACTCCGCCGCCACAAGGCGGAACCTTGGCGGAACCAATCTAGGGCTCCGGCAGAGCTGTTCTGCCAGGGAAACTTCCCTTCGGGAGGGGGAAATCATCACCAACGACCCTCTCACTGGGAGGGGGTCAATCTCCATCAACATCTTCACCAGCACCATCTCATCTCAAACCCTAGTTCATCTCTTGTATCCAATCTTTGTATCCAAACCTCAAAATGGTACCTGTGGGTTGCTAGTAGTGTTGATTACCCCTTGTAGTTGATGCTAGTTGGTTTACTTGGTGGAAGATCATATGTTCAGATCCATTATGCATAGTAATACCCCTCTGGTTATGAACATGAATATTCTTTGTGAGTAGTTACGTTTGTTCCTGAGGACATGGGAGAAGTCTTGCTATTAGTATTCATGTGAATTTGGTATTCGTTCGATATTTTGGTGGGATGTATGTTGTCATCCCTCTAGTGGTGTCATGTGAACATCGACTACATGACACTTCACCATTGTTTGGGCCTAGAGGGAGGCATTGGGAAGTAATAAGTAGATGATGGGTTGCTAGAGTGACAGAAGCTTAAACCCTAGTTTATGCGTTGCTTCGTAAGGGGCTGATTTGGATCCATATGTTTCATGCTATGGTTAGGTTTACCTTAATACTTCTGTTGTAGTTGCGGATGCTTGTAATGGGGGTTAATCATAAGTGGGATGCTTGTCCAAGTAAGGACAGTACCCAAGCACCGGTCCACCCACATATCAAATTATCAAAGTACCGAACGCAAATCATATGAACGTGATGAAAACTAGCTTGACGGTAATTCCCATGTGTCCTCGGGAGCGCTTTCCTTCATATAAGAGTTTGTCCAGGCTTGTCCTTTGATACAAAAAGGATTGGGCCATCTTGCTGCACCTTATTTACTTTTATTACTTGCTACTCGTTACAAAGTACCTTATCACAAAACTATCTGTTACTGATAATTTCAGTGCTTGCGGAGAATACCTTACTGAAAACTGCTTATCATTTCCTTCTGCTCCTTGTTGGGTTCGACACTCTTACTTATCGAAAAGCTACGATAGATCCCCAACACTTATGGGTCATCAAGACTCTTTTCTAGCGCCGTTGCCAGGGAGTGAAGCGCCTTTGGTAGGTGGAATTTGGTAAGGAAAAATTTATATAGTGTGCTGAAATTTACTGTCACTTGTTACTATGGAACATAATCCTTTGAGGAGCTTGTTCGGGGTATCTTCACCCCGACCAGTAGAAGAAAGAGCTTCTCCTCAACCTACTGAACCTACTGAAAAATGTTTACTTTGAAATTCCTTCGGGTATGATAGAGCAACTGCTAGCTAATCCTTTTGCAGGAGATGCAACATTGCATCCCGATTTACACTTAATCTATGTGTATGAAGTTTGTGGATTATTTAAGCTTGCAGGTATGCCCGAGGATGTTATCAAGAAGAAGGTCTTCCCTTTATCTTTGAAGGGAGATGCATTGACATGGTATAGGCTATGTGATGATATGGGATCATGGGACTACAAGCGATTGAAATTGGAATTTCATCAGAAGTTTTATCCTATGCATCTTGTTCATCGTGATCGTAATTATATATATAATTTTTGGCCTCGCGAAGGAGAAAGCATCGCTCAATCTTGGGGGAGTCTTAAGTCAATGTTATATTCATGCACCAATCATGAGCTCTCAAGAGAAATGATTATTCAAAAAATTTATGCTCGGCTTTCTCTTAGTAATCGCTCCATGCTCGATACTTCTTGTACTGGATCTTTTATGATGAAGACTATTGAATTCAAATGGGATTTATTGGAAAGAATTAAACGTAACTCTGAAGATTGGGACCTCAACGAAGGTAAGGAGTCAGGTATAACACCTAAGTTTGATTGTGTTAAATATTTTATGGATACCGATGCTTTCCGTGAATTTAGCACTAAATATGGACTTGACTCTGAGATAGTAGCTTCTTTTTGTGAATCCTTTGCTAGTCATGTTGATCTCCCTAAGAAGGAGTGGTTTAAATATAATCCTCCCATTGAAGTAAAAGCAGTTGTACATATTAAAGTTGAAGAAAAGACTATCACTTATAATGACCATGTTGTTCCTACTACTTATGTTGAGAAACCACCTTTCCCTGTTAGAATAAAGGATCATGCTAAAGTTTCAACTGTAGTCAACAAAAGTAATATTAGGACACACAAACCCCCTGAGAAAGTTAAACTTGAACCTAATATTACTATGGTTAAAGATCTCTTGGCCGATAATATTGATGGGCATGTTATTTACTTCTGTGATGAGACTGCTAGAGTTGCTAGACCTGATACTAAAAATAAACATAGACCTGTTGTAGGCATGCCCGTTATTTCTGTTAAAATAGGAGATCATTGCTATAATGGCTTATGTGATATGGGTGCTAGTGCAAGTGTAATACCTCATTCCTTATACAAATAAATTATGCATGATATTGCACTTGCTGAGATAGAAGATATCGATGTTACCATTAAGCTTGCCAATAGAGATACTATTTCACCAATTGGGATTGTTAGAGATGTTGAAGTCTTGTGTGGGAAGGTTAAATATCCTGTTGACTTTCTTGTTCTTGGTTCCCCACAAGATAGCTTTTGTCCCATTATATTTGGTAGACCCTTCTTGAATACTGTTAATGCTAAGATAGACTGTAATAAGGGTTTCTGTTGGTTTAGGGGATATGTCTCATGAGTTTTATTTTGCTAAGTTTCATAGACAACCCCGTGATGAGGAATTGCCTAGTAAATATGAAATTATTGGTCTTGCTTCTATTGTCGTGCCTCCTACTGATCCTTTAGAACAATATTTGCTAGACCATGAAAATGATATGTTCATGAATGAAAGAAGGGAAATAGATAAAGTATTCTTTAAACAGGGACCTATTCTGAAACACAACTTGCCTGTTGAAATCCTAGGGGATCCTCCTCCACCCAAGGGTGATCCCGTGTTTGAGCTTAAACCATTACCTCATACTCTTAAATATGCTTATCTTGTTGAAAAGAAGATATATCCTGTTATTATTAGTGCTAACCTTTCAGAGAAGGAGGAAGAAAAATTATTGAAAACTCTGAAGAAGCACCACACTGCTATTGGATATACTCTTGATGATCTTAAAGGCATTAGTCCCACTCTATGTCAACACAAAATAAATTTGGAGAAAGACACCAAACCAATTATTGATCACCAACGACGGCTAAATCCTAAGATGAAAGAAGTGGTAAGAAAGGAAATAGAGGCAGGTATAATTTATCTCGTTGATGATAGTCAGTGGGTAAGTCCTGTCCATTGTGTCCCTAAGAAGGGAGATATTACTGTCGTTCCTAATGATAAAGATGAATTGATTCCAGAAAGAATATTATTACAGGTTATAGGATGGTAATTGATTTTCGCAAATTAAATAAAGCTACTAAAAAATATCATTACCCTTTGCCTTTCATTGATCAAATGCTAGAAAGATTATCCAAACATACACATTTTTGCTTTCTAGATGGGTACTCTGGCTTCTCTCAAATACCTGTGTCAGCTGATAATCAAGCAAATACCACTTTTACTTGCCCTTTCGGTACTTTTGCTTATAGACGTATGCCTTTTGGTTTATGTAATGCACCTGCTACCTTTCAAAGATGCATGATGGCTATATTCTCTGACTTTTGTGAAAAGATTTGTGAGGTTTTCATGGACGATTTCTCTGTTTATGGATCCTCTTTTGGTGATTGCTTGAGCAACCTTGATCGAGTTTTGCAGAGATGTGAAGAAACTAATCTTGTCTTGAACTGGGAGAAGTGCCACTTTATGGTTAATGAAGGTATTGTCTTGGGGCATAAAATTTCTGAAAGAGGTATTGAAGTTGATAAAGCTAAAGTTGATGCTATTGAAAAGATGGCGTGTCCCAAGGACATCAAAGGTATAAGAAGTTTCCTTGATCATGTCGGTTTTTATAGGAGGTTCATTAAGGACTTCTCAAAAATTTCTCGGCCTCTAACTAACCTATTACAAAAGATATTCCTTTTGTCTTTGATGATGATTGTGTAGAAGCATTTGAATTACTTAAGAAAGCTTTGATTTCTGCACCTATTGTTTAGCCACCTGATTGGAATTTACCCTTTGAAATTATGTGTGATGCTAGTGATTATGCTGTAGGGGCTGTTCTAGGACAAAGAGTTGATAAGAAGCTGAATGTTATCCAATATGCTAGTAAAACTCTAGATAGTCCCCAGAGAAATTATGCTACTACTGAAAAAGAATTTTTAGCAGTTGTATTTGCTTGTGATAAGTTCAGACCTTATATTGTTGATTCTAAAGTAACTGTTCACACTAATCATGCCGCTATTAAATATCTTATGGAAAAGAAAGATGCTAAACCTAGACTTATTAGATGGGTTCTCCTACTACAAGAATTTGATTTGCATATTATTGATAGAAAGGGAGCTGAGAACCCCGTTGGAGACAACTTGTCTAGGTTAGAGAATATTCTTGATGACCCACTACCTATTGATGATAGCTTTCTTGATGAACAATTAAATGTCATAAATGCTTCTCGCACTGCTCCATGGTATGCTGATTATGCTAATTACATTGTTGCTAAATTTATACCACCTAGTTTCACATACCAGCAAAAGAAAAAGTTTTCCTATGATTGAGACATTACTTTTGGGATAACCCACATCTTTATAAAGAAGGAGTAGATGATATTATTAGATGTTGTGTACCTGAGCATGAACAGGAATAGATCCTACACAAGTGTCACTCCGAGGCTTATGGAGGGCACCACACTAGAGATAGAGCTGCACATAAGGTATTGCAATCCGATTTTTATTGGCCTACTCTCTTCAAGGATGCCCGTAAGTTTGTCTTGTCCTGTGATGAATGTCAAAGAATCGGTAATATTAGTAGACGTCAAGAAATGCCTATGAATTATTCACTTGTTATTGAACCATTTGATGTTTGGGGCTTTGATTATATGGGACATTTTCCTTCATCTAATGGGTATACACATATTTTAGTTGCTGTTGATTACGTTACTAAGTGGGTAGAAGCTATTCCAACTAGTAGTGCTGATCATAACACCTCCATTAAGATGCTTAAAGAAGTTATTTTTCCAAGGTTTGGAGTCCCTAGACATTTAATGACTGATGGTGGTTCACATTTTATTCATGGTGCCTTTCGTAAAATGCTTGCTAAGTATGATGTTAATCATAGAATTGCATCTCCTTATCACCCGCAGTCTAGTGGTTAAGTAGAATTGAGTAACAGAGAGCTCAAATTAATTTTGCAAAAGACTATTAATAGATCTAGAAATAATTGGTCCAAGAAACTTGATGATGCATTATGGGCCTATAGAACTGCATATAAAAACCCTATGGGTATGTCTCCGTATAAAATGGTTTATGGAAAAGCATGTCACTTACCTCTCGAACTAGAACATAAGGCATATTGGGGCATTAAAGAGCTCAATTATGATTTCAAACTTGCCGGTGAGAAGAGGTTATTTGACATTAGCTCACTTGATGAATGGAGAACCCAATCCTATGAAAATGCCAAATTGTTTAAAGAAAAAAGTTAAAAGATGGCATGACAAAAGGATACAAAAGCGTGAGTTTAATATAGGTGATTATGTGTTGCTATACAACTCTCGTTTAAGATTTTTTGCAGGCAAACTTCTCTCTAAATGGGAAGGTCCTTACGTCATCGAGGAGGTCTATCATTCCGGTGCTATAAAAATCAACAACTTCGAAGGCACAAATCCGAAGGTGGTGAACGGTCAAAGAATCAAACATTATATCTCAGGTAATCCCATAAATGTTGAAACTAATATTATTGAAACCGTAACCCCGGAGGAATACATAAGGGACACTTTCCGGAACGTTTCAGACTCCGAAAAGGAATAGGTACGTGGTACGGTAAGTAAACCGACTCCAAAACAGTTCTAATGGCAATTTCTCTCCGTTTTGGAATATTTAAGAAAATAGGAAAATAAGAAGCAGACCGGAAAGGACACGATGGTGGAGGGCGCGCCCCCTGCCTCGTGGGCACCTCGTGCGCTCTCCAGACTCTGTTTTCTTGCATGATACTTCTTTTAGTCGGTGAAAAATCATTATATAATCTCCCGAAGGGTTTGACCTCCATATCACGCAATTATCCTCTGTTCTTGTTTCAAGTTGTTTCTGCCGCAGATTAGCGCAAGATGTCTTCTCAAGAGTCAGTCGGGGAGAGTCCGGTGTCTCATCTGACACCAGGTCCAGGGGCAAACAGCGATGCCTGATACGTCTCCAACGTATCTATAATTTTTTATTGGTCCATGCTATATTATCTACTGTTTTGGACTATATTGGGCTTTATTTTCCACTTTTATATTATTTTTGGGACTAACCTATTAACCGGAGGCCCAGCCCAGAATTGCTTTTTTTTGCCTATTTCAGTGTTTCGAAGAAACGGAATATCAAACGGAGTCCAAACGGAATGAGACCTTCGGGAACGTGATTTTCTCACCGAATGTGGTCCAGGAGACTTGGACCCTACGCCAAGGCATCAGAGAGGCGGTCACGAGGGTGGGGGGGCGCCCCCCTAGGGCGCACCCCCTGCCTCATGGGCCCCTCTGAGCTCCACTGATGTACTTCTTCCTCCTATATATACCTACGTACCCCCAAACGATCAGAAGAGGAGCCAAAAACCTAATTCCACCACCACAACTTTCTGTATCCACGAGATCCCATCTTGGGGCCTGTTCCGGAGCTCCGCCGGAAGAGGGCCATCATCATGGAGGGCTTCTACATCATCATAGCCCCTCCGATGAAGTGTGAGTAGTTTACCTTAGACCTTCGGGTCCATAGTTAGTAGCTAGATGGCTTCTTCTCTCTTTTTGGATCTCAATACAAAGTTCTCCCCCTCTCTTGTGGAGATCTATTCGATGTAATCTTCTTTTTGCGTTGTGTTTGTTGAGATCGATGAATTGTGGGTTTATCATCAAGTCTATCTATGAATAATATTTGAATCTTCTCTGAATTCTTTTATGTATGATTGGTTATCTTTGCAAGTCTCTTCGAATTATTCGTTTGGTTTGGCCAACTAGATTGGTAGTTCTTGCCATGGGAGAAGTGCTTAGCTTTGGGTTCGATCTTGCGGTGTCCTTTCCCAGTGACAGAAGGGGCAGCAAGGCACGTATTGCATTGTTGCCATCGAGGATAAGAAGATGAGGTTTATTTCATATTGCATGAATTTATCTCTCTACATCATGTCATCTTGCTTAAGGCGTTACTCTGTTTTTAACTTAATACTCTAGATGCATGCTGGATAGTGGTCGATGAGTGGAGTAATAGTAGTAGATGCAGAATCGTTTCGGTCTACTTGTCACGGATGTGATGCCTATATACATGATCATGCCTAGATATTCTCATAACTATGCTCAATTCTGTCAATTGCTCAATAGTAATTTGTTCACCCACTGTAGAATACTTATGCTCTTGAGAGAAGCCACTAGTGAAACCTATGGCCCCCGGGTCTATTCTCATCATATCAACCTATGCTTTTTACTTTGTCTTTTACTTTTTACTTTGCATCTCTATACCAAAAATACCAAAAATATTATATCTATTAGATCTCACTCTCGTAAGTGATGGAGATTGATATGATGAGAATAGACCCAGGGGCCATAGGTTTCACTAGTGGCTTCTCTCAAGAGCATAAGTATTCTACAGTGGGTGAACAAATTACTATTGAGCAATTGACAGAATTGAGCATAGTTATGAGAATATCTAGGCATGATCATGTATATAGGCATCATGTCCGTGACAAGTAGGCCGAAATGATTCTGCATCTACTACCATTACTCCACTCGTCGACCGCTATCCAGCATGCATCTAGAGTATTAAGTTAAAAATAGAGTAACGCTTTAAGCAAGATGACATGATGTAGAGAGATAAATTCATGCAATATGAAATAAACCCCATCTTGTTATCCTCGATGGCAACGATGCAATACGTGCCTTGTTGCCCCTTCTGTCACTGGGAAAGGACACCGCAAGATCGAACCCAAAGCTAAGCACTTCTCCCATGGCAAGAACTACCAATCTAGTTGGCCAAACCAACCGGATAATTCGAAGAGACTTGCAAAGATAACCAATCATACATAAAAGAATTCAGAGAAGATTCAAATATTATTCATAGATAGACTTGATCATAAACCCACAATTCATCGCTCTCAACAAACACACCGCAAAAAGAAGATTACATCGAATAGATCTCCACAAGAGAGGGGGAGAACTTTGTATTGAGATCCAAAAAGAGAGAAGAAGCCATCTAGCTACTAACTATGGACCCGAAGGTCTGAGGTAATCTACTCACACTTCATCGGAGGGGCTATGGTGATGTAGAAGCCCTCCGTGATGACAGCCCTCTTCGGCGGAGCTCCGGAACAGGCCCCAAGATGGGATCTCGTGGATACAGAAAGTTGCGGCGGTGGAATTAGGTTTTGGCTCCCCCTTCTGATTGTTTGGGGGTACGTAGGTATATATAGGAGGAAGGAGTACGTCGGTGGAGCACCGAGGGGCCCACGAGGCAGTGGGCGCGCCCTAGGGGGGTGGGCGCGCCCCCACCCTCGTGACCGCCTCTTTGACTCCTTGGAGTAGGGTCCAAGTCTCCTGGATCACGTTCGGTGAGAAAATCACGTTCCCGAAGGTTTTATTCCGTTTGGACTCCGTTTGATATTCTGTTTCTCCGAAATACTGAAATAGGAAAAAAACAACAATTCTGGGTTGGGCCTCCGGTTAATAGGTTAGTCCCAAAAGTAATATAAAAGTGGAAAATAAAGCCCAATATAGTCCAAAACAATAGATAATATAGCATGGAGCAATCAAAAATTATAGATACGTTGGAGACGTATCAGAGTGCTGGATGAACAATAGATGATGGAGGGGTGCTCGTGGAGGGGTGGATGAATAGGACCCCGTGGTGTGGAGGGCTGGATGAACAGTAGACGGTGGAGGGGTGGTTGAACATGACCCCGTGGTGTGGAGGGCTGGATGAACAGTAGACGGTGGAGGGGTGCCCATGGAGGAGTGGTTGAACAGGACCCCGTGGTGTGGAGGGATGGATGAACAGTAGACAGTGGAGGGGTGGTTGAACAGTAGCCGGTGGAGTAGCGCGCGGTGGAGGCTGGATGAATAGGAGCCCATGGAGGCTAGATGAACAGGAGCCCGTGGAGGCTGGAGGAGGTCGATGGTGGAGATGAACAGTATCCCATGGAGTCCTGTTTTGCAGTATGCCACACCCCTCCCGATGAACAGGACCCCCGTTTCGACCGTAGTGCTCCAACACAAGTCCGTTTTGCAGTACGCCACACCCCCCGATCAACAGGACCCCCGTTTCGACCATAGGAGGTCCGTTTCCTCCGTTTTGTGGTACGCCAGACCCCTCCTGATGAATAGGATCCCATTTTGAACATGGCCGGTCGAACATAAGGCCGTTTCCTCTGTTTTGCGGTACGCTAGGCCTCGTTTCCATCGCCTGTTCCGTCCAAGCCCTCCCGATGAACACGACCACGCATTCCATTCCGACCCAGCTGGTTGGCTCCCACGCGTTCCGTTGCCTCCCCATGAACACGACACATTCCGTTGCCTCCCCATGAACATGACGCATTTCGTTGCCTCCCCATGAACACGATGACGACGCCGTTTCTCCGTTCCGACCCAGCCATGTACACGAGCCCTGGCCGTACATATGCGCGAGTAGGCATTCGAGACCCCGCCCGTATGTACACATACGTGGCCATATTTTCTTTCTTGCACCCTGGCCGCTGTACGTACGTGTACATGCTACGTGCGCGCCTCTACTACGACACGTGCGCGCCTCTACTATGACACGTGCGCGCCTCTACATCGACCAATATGTACGTACACGTTTGCGACCAGAATGACAAAACGCTACATACGCTTCGACCAGGTGGGTCCCGACTGTCACACACTTCCTTGCCTGCGAAGATGTAGCTGGTGGGTCCCAGCAGTCAGGGGGCGAATTGTTTTTTTTTGCCCAGACGCACTTCCTTGCGTGCGAAGATGTAGCTGGTGGGTCCCAGCAGTCAGGGGGGCGAATCATTTTTTTCGGACGCACTTCCTTGCATGCGAAGATGTAGCTGGTGGGTCCCAGCAGTCAGGGGGCGAATCATTTTTTTCACGAAATACGGTGGCCCGTCCGGTGGGTCCCCGCTGTCAGGTGGAGGAATAATTATTTTGCGCGTAATAAGGAGGCACTTCCTTGCGGCTGTCGTGGACCCATCTGTCAGCCTCTCCACATACAGTACTCTTCCGACAGAAGTCGGTCGTTGACCACGTTGACCACGCCGCGCCGAGAGCACCATGGCGGTGGTCTGGACGACGGCGAGGCCTAGGAAGGGGACAATGTGGAGCTGGGGAAGACGCAGCAGTGGAAGCCCGCGCGGAGAGGAGTACGAGGGTTCACTGGTTCGGCTGCGGTGTGAGGCTGCCGTCACCGCAGAATAACAGGGGGTGTGGGTGAGTAGAGGGATGGCCTGGCCAGCAGTGGGAGTAGTACGGGGCGGTGAGGCCTCCGCGGCATCACAGCCAGCCACGGGAGGCAGGAGCACACGACACGACCGGTGCTGCTTTGGGCGGCTGGAGCAAGAAGACCAGAGGTTGAAGAAGCACTACGGCCGTTGGATGGACATCGTATGATCACTACAGCTACAATCGTTTATATTGACTAAGTTGACAAAGCCCTTGGCACGCGTTAACTTAGTAGGCCCACAACTCGGATTTGGCAGAGAACATATAGCCCATTTGCGATTTGTAAGAATGTACAACCCATTTTTTAATTCTAATAGAATTTACTACATCCCATTTATAGTTTGTTAAAAGTACATCCCAACTTCTAACTAGGACAACGATTAATAATTTCAAACAACCGCTCAAAAAAAATTCAAAAAATTTTCTCACATTTTGATGGGATCCGAAATATTTGTATCCGAAATTTCTAGTCAGGTTAAATATAATTTCAAAATAAAGTTGTATTACGTTAAAATCCAACGAAATATTGCGTGCGCAACAAGTAATGAAATTAAAATTTTCAAATTCCAAAAATAATATATTTTTCAAACTAATTACATGTTTGGTGCATAGTAACTGTCTAGTTACTATAATTACATCCCATTTATTATTTCTTAAAGTCCATTTTCTTGTTAAGCCTAATGCATACCTCCTAGAAAAGTTTGCAGCCCAGCAGGGAGGAGAATAACAAGTTGACCCAGATATTGTGTACAACTGTCGGCCCAGTTGCATTGCTGATGTTGAAAAAAAGCTATTTTTATGCACACATTAAAAAAAATTGTATAGATAAGGAACATTTTTTATACACACATTTAACAATTTTTAAATACATGATTAACACTTTTTAAAACATAATTTTTAGTTAACAGTGGGCCCACAGCGAGCGGAGGAGGTCACAATACACATATTTTTTAAATACATGATTAACACTTTTGCAAAAACAATTAGCCCACAGCGAGCCAATTAGCTCCAGTCGGTCAACAGTGGGCCGACAGGGGCCAATCGACCTGTTGTGGGCCGACTAGGCCCAGTCGGCCTGCAACGGGCGGACGGTGTATTATTTTTGAAAAAATTTTTACCCAGCGTAATATTTATGAAAATTAATAAAAAAATGTATTATTTAAGAAAAAATAGCGAAAAAGGCCTGTGTAGTACAGTACAACCTAACATGGTTACTCAGCCGACATTCAGCGACGCCGGAAAGGCCCAAACAAGGCTTCTGTACAACTTTTTGAAGTCACTGAGCTCAATTAATAACTTAAGAAAAAAGTTAGATAACAGTGGAACCTAATTAAAAGCTGTCACGAGCAAATAAATAATTCAACGGGTCCCACTTGTGCGTGTGCGCGCGCGCGTGTGTGTGTGTGAGAGAGAGAGAGGGAGAGAGAGAGACCCATCGGCCGATGCTCGTAAATACATCTTTCATCCATATGCATTGCTGATGCTCAGTAAAAACTTATATAGTTGACACAATCATATAGAGCATCATAGCACACTGAACTTGCATACAAAAATTTCACGCAGACGGCACAATCAGGATGGAAGCAGTGGATCGATACGGGAAGGGCTATGTTGAAACCAACAAAGTCGTACATAACGGTTCATCGTATTTATCAATGACGGGGAAATATCTTGAATGTTGTGCAAAGAAAACAGACAGACAACACAATAAGTTCTCCTAGCACATTAAGTTGACGTACAACCCTTTCTAAAAAAAGTTCAGGTACAAAATTAGAACAGGTCACAATCAAATGTACTGGCATATCAGTGCTTCACACCCATAGCTCGGATTTAACTAGTATCTGTCAAGATTCAGTTGTTACCTCAAATTAGAGCACATCCAGGCAGCCAGCCCTACCTCTTCTCCCAAAGAAGCAGTGGCCTCCGCTGCGCGATGGAGTAGGCCCTGTGCCATCCATCGTTCCGAGCAACACGGGGAAAGTCTGACGTTGACTCCTGTAATGGACGTCGTCGACCGACCCTGGCACCAGCGGCGGCGGCAGGACTTCGATTGATGGATTGACCACTTCTTCGACATGCATGAACACTCGATACAGGTACATCCCTAACGTGGTCCGCGGCGGCCTTGGTGGCGACGAATAGTACAACCCCGGTTCCTGCACCGGTATCTCAACACCAATCACCTTCGGTATCGTGGACGGCTTCTTCATCCATGCCATAACCGTCAGAGCCCAGCTGTCTAGAGGAACAAACATACTTACGAGCTCACCTCCAAGGTCGTTGATAAGCTCGTTCATCGACTCGCTGTTCCAAGCATGTCGAGGCATGCCGTGCTTTGTTAAAAACTCAAGCTCAGAGGGCACCGAGCCCCATCCTGGGTGCCACCAAACAAAGCTCACCAGCGCGCCATCGCAGAACAAACGCCTGGAAGATTCGAACACACGACCGCAGTCGAAAGTTGTCCGGAACCTGACAAAGAAATCAGCCGGTGGCGGACAGACTTCGACGAGCAAGTCACTTATTTGGATGCCGTGCGCAATACCAAGAGCTTTGACAAGGTCATCCGGCGAGACGGGATGCCGGTCGCCGTTGATGGTTACCATCAGCACTTTGCCGGAAAACTGGTCGTCAAGCGCCGCCATGCCACTGTTGAGCGACAACACGCAGCGACCAAAGGCAGGACGGACCTCAGGATCTCCGGCTCGGAGATCCGCGTTGACCGACGACATGATAGTGCGCTTGAGTACAGGGAGTACAGGAGGGGGATTTGGGGGAACTGGAGTAGGAATCGAGATTCCAGAGGTGGGGGAGGGGCGGGAGACTGCGGATGAAAAGGTAGCATGAATTTCGAGCACGCGCCAATATGCTCTCGGCGCGCAAGCGCACGAAAACACCGGTGGCGCCCACATGTCGGCCTAAGAGTCCCTATTCATTCTTTTTTGGAGAGCCCGACCTTTTTTTCAAGATCTTTTAGGAGCCCTGATAACCCACAAGTATAGGGGATCGCAACAGCTTTCGAGGGTAGAGTATTCAACCCAAATTTATTGATTCGACACAAGGGGAGCCAAAGAATATTCTCAAGTATTAGCAGCTGAGTTGTCAATTCAAGCACATCTGGAAACTTAGTATCTGCAACAAAGTGTTTAGTAGCAAAGTAATATGATAGTGGTGGTAGCGGCAACAAAAGTAAATACAGCAAAAGTAATGTTTTTGGTATTTTGTAGTGATTGTAACAGTAGGAGCGGGAAAGTAAATAAGCGTAAACCAGTATATGGGAAACTCGTAGGCACCGAATCAGTGATGGATAATTATGCCGGATGCAGTTCATCATGTAACATTCATAACATAGGATGACACAGAACTAGCTCCAGTTCGTCAATGTAATGTAGGCATGTATTCCGTATATAGTCATACGTGCTTATGGAAAAGAACTTGTATGACATCTTTTGTCCTACCCTCCCGTGGCAGCGGGGTCCTATTGGAAACTAAGGGATATTAAGGCCTCCTTTTAATAGAGAACCGGAACAAAGCATTAGCACATAGTGAATACATGAACTCCTCAAACTACGGTCATCACTGGTAAGTATCCCGATTATTGTCACTTCGGGGTTAACGGATCATAACACATAATAGGTGACTATAGACTTGCAAGATAGGATCTAGAACTCTCATATATTGATGAAAACATAATAGGTTCAGATCTGAAATCATGGCACTTGGGCCCTAGTGACAAGCATTAAGCATAGCATAGTCATAGCAACATCAATCTCAGAACATAGTGGATACTAGGGATCAAACCCTAACAAAACTAACTCGATTACATGATAAATCTCATCCAACCCATCACCGTCCAGCAAGCCTACGATGGAATTACTCACGCACGGCGGTGAGCATCATGAAATTGGTGATGGAGGATGGTTGATGACGACGACGGCGACGAATCCCCCTCTCTGGAGCCCCGAACGGACTCTAGATCAGCCCTCCTGAGAGGTTTTAGGGCTTGGCGGGGGCTCCATATCGTAAAACGCAATAATTTCGTCTCTCTGATTTTTTCTCTCTGAAAGCGGATATATAGAGTTGGAGTTGGCGTCGGAGGGTTTCCAGGGGGCCCACGAGATACCCTAGGGCGCGCCCCTCACCCTCGTGGAAAGGGTGTGGGCCCCCTGGTCTTCATGTTTGGTGAGGATTTTTTATTATTTTTTCTAAGACCTCCCGTGGAGTTTCAGGTCATTCCGAGAATATTTGTTTTCTGCACATAAAACATGATCATGGTAATTCTACTGAAAACAGCGTTAGTCCGGGTTAGTTCCATTCAAATCATACAAATTAGAGTCCAAAACAAGGGCAAAAGTGTTTGGAAAAGTAGATACGACGGAGACGTATCAACTCCCCCAAGCTGAAACCCTTGCTTGTCCTCAAGCAATTTAGTTGACAAACTGAAAGAAAGAAAGAAAAACTTTTACAAACTCTGTTTGCTCTTGTTGTTGTAACTATGCAAGCCGGCATTCAAGTTTTCAGCATAAATCATAACTAACCACATTTGCAATAATTCTCAGGTCTCATAATTACTCATATCAATAGCATAATCAACTAGCAAGTCATAATAATAAATCTCGGATGACATCACTTTCTCAAAACAATCATAATATGATATAACAAGGTGGTATCTCGCTAGCCCTTTCTGAGACCGCAAAACATAAATGTAGAGCACCTTTAAAGATCAAGGACTAACTAGACGTTGTAATTCATGGTAAAAGAGATCCAATCATAGTCACACCCAACGTAAATTAATAGTGATGAATGCAAATGACAGCTGTGCTCTCCAGCTAGTGCTTTTTAATAAGAGGGTGATGACTCAACATAAAAGTAAATGGATAGGCCCTTCGCAGAGGGAAGCAGGGATTTGTAGACGTGCCAGAGCTCGGTTTTGCAATAGAGATAAATTGTATTTTGAGCGGTATACTTTCATTGTCAACGTAACAACTAAGAGATGGCGATATCTTCCATGCTAAACACATTATAGGCGGTTCCCAAACAGAATGGTAAAGTTTATACTCCCCCTCCACCAACAAACATCAATCCATGGCTTGCTCGAAACAACGAGTGTCTCCAACATACATCAGGTCCTAGGGGGAGTTTTGTTTGCAATTAATTTTGATTTAGTTTGCATCAAGCATGGGACCGGGCATCCCGGTGACCAGCCATTTTCTCGTGAGTGAGGAGCGGAGTCCACTCCTCTTGAGAATAACCCGCCTAACACGGAAGATAAGGACAACCTTTGTTGATACATGAGCTATTCGAGCATACAAAACAGAATGTTTATTTAAAGGTTTAGAGTTTGGCACATACAAATTTACTTGGAACGGCAGGTAGATACCGCATATAGGAAGGTATAGTGGACTCATCTGGAATAACTTTGGGGTTTAAGGGATTGGATGCACAAGCAGTATTCCCGCTTAGTACAAGTGAAGGCTAGTAAAAGACTGGGAAGTGACCAACTAGAGAGCGACAACAGCCATGTACATGCATTAAAATTAATAAACATTGGATGGAAGCATTAGTAGGATATAATCCACCATGAACATAAATATCGTGAAGGCTATGTTGATTTGTTTCAACTACATGCGTGAACATGTGCCAAGTCAAGTCACTTAAATCATTCAAAGGAGGATACCACCCCATCATACCACATCATAACCATCTTAATAGCATGTTGGCATACAAGGTAAATCATTATAACTCATAGCTAATCAAGCATGGCACAAGCAACTATGATCTCTAATTGTCATTGCAAACATGTTTATTCATAATAAGCTTAATCAAGAACGCGGGACTCATCATATTTACAAAAACAAAAGAGGTCGAGTTCATACCAGCTTTTCTCATCTCAGTCAGCCCATCATATATCATAATAATTGCCTTTCACTTGCATGACCGAACGGTGTGAATAATAATAAGAGTGCACGTGCATTGGACTAAGCTGGAATCTGCGAGCATTCAATAAACAGGAGAAGACAAGGCAATATGGGCTCTTGGGTTAATTCAACAATAATGCATATAAGAGCCACTTCAATAATTTAATTATGGTCTTCTCCTACTGACCCCCAAAGAGAAGAAAAGAAATAAAACTATTTACACGGGAAAGCTCCCAACAAGCAAAAGAAGAACATGAAATATTTTTGGGTTTTCTTTTTAATTACTACTATAGGCATGGAAAGTAAATTAATTAAAAGCTACAACTAATTTTTTTGGTTTTTCTTAAGGTTTATTAAACACACAAGAAGAAAGCAAGAAAAAGAAAGTAAACTAGCATGGATAATACAATGAAAAAGTATGAGCACCGACATCTAGCAATGAGTGTGTGTGAACATAAATGTAATGTCTGTGAGAAATACGTACTCCCCCAAGCTTAGGCTTTTGGCCTAAGTTGGTCTATGGCCACGGCTGGCCTGGCGGATATCCATAATAATAGTTGTTGGGGTCATACTGTGATGAGGAAGAATAGTTGGGATCATACTGATGTGTAGCGGCTATCACCTGCTGAGCTGCAGTGTGGAGTCGAGCTGCCTCCGCTCTCCTCTCGTACTCTTCTGCCTCCTCTCTGGTAATAACATATCTTCCTTTTGCCTGTGAATCAAAGAAGGCAGGAGCAGGGAGAGTAATACGAAAAACACGTCGTTTATCAAAAATTAAGCGGTATAAGAGAGGTGATTCAGACCTCTCGACAAACTGGTGTGAAGCCATAGAGTCATAATCTAAATATGCAGGGGGCAACTCCATATCACCCTCACGAATGTCTATCTCAAGAAAATGAGCTAAGCGGGTTGCATAAATTCGTCCCAAGAAATCTCCATTATGTCTATTATGATGCAACCTACGAGCTACAATGGCTCCCATATGATAAGATTGGTCTCCTAACACAGCACTCCTAAGAATGCTATGATCAGGGACACACATGTGACATGCTTCATCTTTAGCATTTATGCATCTACCAATGAAAATAGCAAAATAATGTATAGCAGGAAAGTGAATGCTCCCTATGGTAGCCTGCGTTATATCTCTAGATTCCCCCACAGTTATACTAGCAAGAAAGTTTCTAAATTCAGATTTAGGGGGATCCCTAACACTACCCCATGATGGAAGTTCGCAAGCAGAAGTGAAATCCTCTAAGTCCATGGTATAAGATTTGTCATAAAGATCAAACATGACTGAAGGAGAATTACGCGAATATGAATACTCAAACCTCCTCACAAATGAACTCTTGAGATCATGATATTGGGGGTATTTGTTAGCCTCAAAATCCTCAAGACCGGCATTGCGCAAATATGCTTTGAATTCTTCTTTAATTCCCACACGGTCCATAAAATTTTCCGACGGCCATTCGCAAGACCGTACTGGAGCGTCTCTTGGTGGATCCTCGTCAGCATCGCGCATAGAAATCTTGGATCCTTGCTTCTTAGAGGAACCACCTTGGAACATCTTCCTAAACATATTGTTTATCTCTGAAAAATTCTGAAATTTTTAGTAAATTCAAAATAAAAGTAACCAAACTCAGTAATATTGATAGAAACAACTCCTACAAGTGCCTAGGGCCTATATCAAGCATTAGAACTACTTGGAACCATATAAATTTGACATGCAAGCTCAAGAACATGGTCACCTATGCAACACGAATTTGCAAAGAATAAAGCACTAGAACAAAAACTAATTGGACCAATGGAGGAGTCACATACCAAGGAACAATCTCCCCAAGCAGTTTTGCGAGAGGTGCTTTGAGCAAGGAGATCGAAAATCACAGCAAAAGTGGCTGGAACTCGTGCTTGACTTGGTTTTTCGGGTTTGTGTGAGACAGAGGAAGAAGATGGGTGCTGGGATAAGTGGAGGAGGGCCACGGTGGGCCCACGAGGCAGGGGGGCGCGCCCTATAGGGGGGGCGCGCCCACCACCCTCGTGGCCAGGTGGCAGCTCCTCCTGCGGTAATTTTTGCACAGTAAATCCTCAAATATTCTCGAAAAAATCATATTAAATTGGCATGTTATTCTGAGGACTTTTATTTTCGGGTTATTTTTATATTGCACGGATAATGAGATAACAGACAGAAAAAATACTATTTTTACTTTATTTAATATAAACAACAGAAAATATAAAGAGGGTACAGAAGTTTGTGCTTCTAGTTTCATCCATCTCATGCTCATAAAAAAGAATCCACTAACAAGGTTGATCAAGTCTTGTTAACAAACTCATTCCGATAATCATGGAACCGGAGAAATTTCGAATAACACTAAGTTACCTCAACGGGGATATGCACATCCCCTATAATAAGTATATCATATTTCTTCTTGACAGTAGGAAGAGGAAATACAAAACCTCCAAATATAATCGATGGAATTTTTCCAATGGAGTTGATACTATGAACTTGAGGTTGTTTCCTTGAAAAATGTACCGTATGCTCATTACAATTAACATGAAAAGTGACATTGCCTTTGTTGCAATCAATAACATCCCCTGCAGTATTAAGAAAAGGTCTTCCAAGAATAATAGACATACTATCATCCTCGGGAATATCAAGAATAACAAAGTCCGTTAAAATAGTAATGTTTGCAACCACAATAGGCACATACTCACAAATACCGACAGGTATAGCAGTTGATTTATCAGCCATTTGCAAAGATATTTCAGTAGGTGTCAACGTATTCAAGTCAAGTCTATGATATAAAGAGAGAGGCATAACACTAACACCGGCTCCAAGATCACATAAAGAAGTTTTAATATAATTTCTTTTAATGGAGCAAGGTATAGTAGGTACTCCGGGGTCTCCAAGTTTCTTTGGTATTCCACCCTTAAAAGTATAATTAGCAAGCATGGTGGAAATCTCATCTTCCGGTATCTTTCTTTTATTAGTAATGATATCTTTCATATATTTAGCATAAGGATTTGTTTTGAGCACATCAGTTAATCGCATACGCAAAAAGATAGGCCTAATCATTTCAGCAAAGCGCTCAAAATCCTCATCATCCTTTTTATTGGATGGTTTTGGAGGAAAAGGCATGGGTTTCTGAACCCAAGGTTCCCTTTCTTTACCATGTTTCCTAGCAACAAAGTCTCTTTTATCATAACGTTGATTCTTTGATTGTGGGTTATCAAGATCAACAGCAGGTTCAGTTTCTACATCATTGTCATTACTAGGTTGAGCATCATGATGAACATCATCATTAATATTTTTATTAGGTTCATGTTCATTACCAGATTGTGTTTCAGCATCAGACATAGAGATATCATTTGGATTATCAGGTGGTTCAGCAATAGGTTCACTAGAAGTTTGCACAGTTCTATCATTTTTCTTTTTATTCTTTTTAGAAGAACTAGGAGCATCAATATTATTTCTCTGAGAATCTTGCTCGATTCTCTTAGGGTGGCCTTCAGGATACAAAGGTTCCCGAGTCATTCTACCAGTTCTAGTAGCCACTCTAACAGCATAATCATTTTTCTTACTATTAATTTCATCAAGCACTTCTTTTTGAGCTTTAAGTACTTGTTCTACTTGAGTGGTAACCATACAAGCATGTTTGCTAATAAGTTTAAGTTCATCTTTAATATTAGCCATATAATCACCCAAGCGTCTAATCATATAAGCATTTTCTTTTAATTGTCTACCAAAATAAGCATTGAAATTGTCTTGCTTATACATAAAGTTATCAAACTCATCCAAGCACTGACTAGCAATTTTAGTAGGAGGAACTTCAGCTTTATCATATCTATAGAGAGAATTTACCTTTACTACCTGTGTTGGGATATAGGGATCAGGAGGTTCTTCAACAAATAAATAATTGAGATCATATGTTTCTCCAACAGGAGGTATATTAAGACCATGTATTTCTTCAATAGGAGGTAAATTCTTAACGTCTTCAGCTTTAATACCTTTTTCTTTCATAGATTTCTTTGCCTCTTGCATATCTTCGGGACTGAGAAATAGAACACCTCTCTTCTTCGGAGTTGGTTTAGGAATAGGCTCAGTAATTGGAGCAGGAGCTGGCTCTGGATCTGGCTCAGGAGGTGGCTCGGGAGGTGCCCAATTATTTTCATTTGTCAACATATTATTCAATAGAATTTCAGCTTCATCCGGTGTTCTTTCCTTGAAAAGAGAACCAGCACAACTATCCAGGTAATCTCTGGAAGCATCGGTTAGTCCATTATAAAAGATATCAAGTATTTCAGGTTTCTTAAGAGGATGATCAGGCAAAGAATTAAGTAACTTGAGAAGCCTCCCCCAAGCTTGTGGGAGACTCTCTTCTTTAATTTGCACAAAGTTGTATATTTCCCTCAAAGCAGCTTGTTTCTTATGAGCAGGGAAATATTTAGCAGAGAAGTAATAAATCATATCCTGGGGACTACGCACACAACCAGGATCAAGAGAATTAAACCATATCTTAGCATCACCCTTTAATGAGAACGGAAATATTTTGAGTAAATAGTGGTAACATGATCTCTCATTATTAGTGAACAGGGCGGCTATATCATTTAACTTAGTAAGATGTGCGACAACAGTTTCAGATTCATAGCCATAAAATGGATCAGATTCAACCAAAGTAATTATATCAGGATCAACAGAGAATTCATAATCTTTATCAGGAACACATATAGGTGAAGTAGCAAAAGCAGGATCGGGTCTCATTCTATCTCTAAGTGATTCCTTGTTCCATTTAATTAATAACCTCTTAAGCTCATATCTATCCTTGCAAGCAAAAATAGCGGCAGAAGATTCCTTATCAAAAAGATAACCTTTAGGAATAACAGGCATGTTTTCATCATCACTATCATCATCGTATTCAGATTCAATAATTTCTTTTTCTCTAGCCCTAGCAATTTGTTCATCAAGAAATTCACTAAGGGGCATAGTAGTATCAGACATAGAAGCAGTTTCATCATAAGTATCATGCATAGCAGAAGTGGCATCATCAATAACATGCGACATATCAGAACGAATAACAGAAGCATGTGTAGGTGTCCCTAACTTACTCATAACAGAAGGTGAATCAAGTGCAGAGCTAGATGGCAGTTCCTTACCTCCCCTCGTAGTTGAGGGATAGATCTTGGTTTTTGGATCTCTCAAGTTCTTCATAATGATAAGCAGATATAAATCCCAAGTGACTGAAAGAATAGAGCTATGCTCCCCGGCAACGGCGCCAGAAAAAGGTCTTGATAACCCACAAGTATAGGGGATCGCAACAGCTTTCGAGGGTAGAGTATTCAACCCAAATTTATTGATTCGACACAAGGGGAGCCAAAGAATATTCTCAAGTATTAGTAGCTCAGTTGTCAATTCAACCACACCTGGAAACTTAGTATCTGCAGCAAAGTGTTTAGTAGCAGAGTAATATGATAGTGGTGGTAGCGGCAACAAAAGTAAAGACAGCAAAAGTAATGTTTTTGGTATTTTGTAGTGATTGTAACAGTAGCAGCGGGAAAGTAAATAAGCATAAACCAGTATATGGGAAACTCGTAGGCACCGGATCAGTGATGGATAATTATGCCGGATGCGGTTCATCATGTAACAATCATAACATAGGGTGACACAGAACTATCTCCAGTTCGTCAATGTAATGTAGGCATGTATTCCGTATATAGTCATACGTGCTTATGGAAAAGAACTTGTATGACATCTTTTGTCCTACCCTCCCGTGGCAGCGGGGTCCTATTGGAAACTAAGAGATATTAAGGCCTCCTTTTAATAGAGAACCGGAACAAAGCATTAGCACATAGTGAATACATGAACTCCTCAAACTACGGTCATCACTGGTAAGTATCCCGATTATTGTCACTTCGGGGTTAACGGATCATAACACATAATAGGTGACTATAGACTTGCAAGATAGGATCTAGAACTCTCATATATTGATGAAAACATAATAGGTTCAGATTTGAAATCATGGCACTCGGGCCCTAGTGACAAGCATTAAGCATAGCATAGTCATAGCAACATCAATCTCAGAACATAGTGGATACTAGGGATCAAACCCTAACAAAACTAACTCGATTACATGATAAATCTCATCCAACCCATCACCGTCCAGCAAGCCTACGATGGAATTACTCACGCACGGTGGTGAGCATCATGAAATTGGTGATGGAGGATGGTTGATGACGACGACGGCGACAAATCCCCCTCTCTGGAGCCCTGAACGGACTCTAGATCAGCCCTCCTGAGAGGTTTTAGGGCTTGGCAGCGGCTCCGTATCGTAAAACGTGATAATTTCTTCTCTCTGATTTTTTCTCTCCGAAAGCGGATATATAGAGTTGGAGTTGGCGTCGGAGGGTTTCCAGGGGCCCCACGAGATACCCTAGGGCGCGCCCCCCACCCTCGTGGAAAGGGTGTGGGCCCCCTGGTCTTCATCTTTGGTGAGGATTTTTTATTATTTTTTCTAAGACCTCCCGTGGAGTTTCAGGTCATTCCGAGAATATTTGTTTTGTGCACATAAAACAACATCATGATAATTCTACTGAAAACATCGTTAGTCCGGGTTAGTTCCATTCAAATCATACAAATTAGAGTCCAAAACAAGGGCATAAGTGTTTGGAAAAGTAGATACGACGGAGACGTATCAACTCCCCCAACCTTAAACCCTTGCTTGTCCTCAAGCAATTCAGTTGACAAACTGAAAGAAAGAAAGAAAAACTTTTACAAACTCTGTTTGCTCTTGTTGTTGTAACTATGTCAAGCCAGCATTCAAGTTTTCAGCATAGATCATAACTAACCACATTTGCAATAATTCTCAGGTCTCATAATTACTCATATCAATAGCATAATCAACTAGCAAGTCATAATAATAAATCTCGGATGACAACACTTTCTCAAAACAATCATAATATGATATAACAAGGTGGTATCTCGCTAGCCCTTCCTGAGACCGCAAAACATAAATGCAGAGCACCTTTAAAGATCAAGGACTGACTAGACATTGTAATTCATGGTAAAAGAGATCCAATCATAGTCACACCCAACGTAAATTAATAGTGATGAATGCAAATGATAGCTGTGCTCTCCAGCTAGTGCTTTTTAATAAGAGGGTGATGAATCAACATAAAAGTAAATGGATAGGCCCTTGGCAGAGGGAAGCAGGGATTTGTAGAGGTGCCAGAGCTTGGTTTTGCTTTAGAGATAAATTGTATTTTGAGCGGTATACTTTCACTGTCAACGTAACAACTAAGAGATGGCGATATCTTCCATGCTAAACACATTATAGGCGGTTCCCAAAAAGAATGGTAAAGTTTATACTCCCCCTCCACCAACAAACATGATGGCTTGCTCGAAACAACGAGTGTCTCCAACATACATCAGGTCCCAGGGGGAGTTTTGTTTGCAATTAATTTTGATTTAGTTTGCATCAAGCATGGGACCGGGCATCCCGGTGACCAGCCATTTTCTCGTGAGTGAGGAGCGGAGTCCACTCCTCTTGAGAATAACCCACCTAACACGGAAGATAAGGACAGCCTTTGTTGATACATGAGCTATTCGAGCATACAAAACAAAATGTTTATTTGAAGGTTTAGAGTTTGGCACATACAAATTTACTTGGAACGGCAGGTAGATACCGCATATAGGAAGGTATAGTGGACTCATCTAGAATAACTTTGGGGTTTAAGGGATTGGATGCACAAGCAGTATTCCCGCTTAGTACAAGTGAAGGCTAGTAAAAGACTGGGAAGCGACCAACTAGAGAGCGACAACAGCCATGTACATGCATTAAAATTAATAAACATTGGATGGAAGCATGAGTAGGATATAATCCACCATGAACATAAATATCGTGAAGGCTATGTTGATTTGTTTCAACTACATGCGTGAACATGTGCCAAGTCAAGTCACTTAAATCATTCAAAGGAGGATACCACCCCATCATACCACATCATAACCATCTTAATAGCATGTTGGCATACAAGGTAAATCATTATAACTCATAGCTAATCAAGCATGGCACAAGCAACTATGATATCTAATTGTCATTGCAAACATGTTTATTCATAATAAGCTGAATCAAGAACGCAGGACTCATCATATTTACAAAAACAAAAGAGGTCGAGTTCATACCAGCTTTTCTCATCTCAGTCAGTCCATCATATATCATCATAATTGCCTTTCACTTGCACGACCGAATGGTGTGAATAATAATAAGAGTGCACGTGCATTGGACTAAGCTGGAATCTGCGAGCATTCAATAAACAGGAGAAGACAAGGCAATATGGGCTCTTGGGTTAATTCAACAATAATGCATATAAGAGCCACTTCAATAATTTAATTATGGTCTTCTCCTACTGACCCCCAAAGAGAAGAAAAGAAATAAAACTATTTACACGGGAAAGCTCCCAATAAGCAAAAGAAGAACAAGAAATATTTTTGGGTTTTCTTTTTAATTACTACTATAGGCATGGAAAGTAAATTAATTAAAAGCTACAACTAATTTTTTTGGTTTTTCTTAAGGTTTATTAAACACACAAGAAGAAAGCAAGAAAAAGAAAGTAAACTAGCATGGATAATACAATGAAAAAGTATGAGCACCGACATCTAGCAATGAGTGTGTGTGAACATAAATGTAATGTCGGTGAGAAATACGTACTCCCCCAAGCTTAGGCTTTTGGCCTAAGTTGGTCTATGGCCACGGCTGGCCTGGCGGATATCCATAATAATAGTTGTTGGGGTCATACTGTGATGAGGAAGAATAGTTGGGATCATACTGATGTGTAGCGGCTATCACCTGCTTAGCTGCAGCGTGGAGTCGAGCTGCCTCCGCTCTCCTCTCGTACTCTTCTGCCTCCTCTCTGGTAATAACATATCTTCCTTTTGCCTGTGAATCAAAGAAGGCAGGAGCAGGGAGAGTAATACGAAAAACACGTCGTTTATCAAAAATTAGGCGGTATAAGAGAGGTGATTCAGACCTCTCGACAAACTGGTGTGAAGCCATAGAGTCATAATCTAAATATGCAGGGGGCAACTCCATATCACCCTCACGAATGTCTATCTCAAGAAAATGAGCTAAGCGGGTTGCATAAATTCCTCCCAAGAAATTTCCATTATGTCTATTATGATGCAACCTACGAGCTACAATGGCTCCCATATGATAAGATTGGTCTCCTAACACAGCACTCCTAAGAATGCTATGATCAGGGACACACATGTGACATGCTTCATCTTTAGCATTTATGCATCTACCAATGAAAAGAGAAAAATAATGTATAGCAGGAAAGTGAATGCTCCCTATGGTAGCCTGCGTTATATCTCTAGATTCCCCCACAGTTATACTAGCAAGAAAGTTTCTAAATTCAGATTTAGGGGGATCCCTAACACTACCCCATGATGGAAGTTCGCAAGTAGAAGTGAAATCCTCTAAGTCCATGGTATAAGATTTTTCATAAAGATCAAACATGATTGAAGGAGAATTACGCGAAGATGAATACTCAAACCTCCTCACAAATGAACTTGTGAGATCATGATATTGGGGGCATTTGTTAGCCTCAAAATCCTCAAGACCGGCATTGCACAAATATGCTTTGAATTCTTCTTTAATTCCCGCACGGTCCATAAAATTTTCCGATGGCCATTCGCAAGGCCGTACTGGAGCGTCTCTTGGTGGATCCTCGTCAGCATCGCGCATAGCAATCCTGGATCCTTGGTTCTTAGAGGAACCACCTTGGAACATCTTCCTAAACATATTGTTTATCTCTGAAAAATTCTGAAATTTTAGTAACTTCAAAATAAAAGTAACCAAACTCAATAATATTGATAGAAACAACTCCTACAAGTGCCTAGGATAATTATGCCGGATGCGGTTCATCATGTAACAGTCATAACATAGGGTGACACAGAACTAGCTCCAATTCGTCAATGTAATGTAGGCATGTATTCCGTATATTGTCATATGTGCTTATGGAAAAGAACTTGTATGACATCTTTTGTCCTACCCTCCCGTGGCAGCGGGGTCCTATTGGAAACTAAGGGATATTAAGGCCTCCTTTTAATAGAGAACCGGAACAAAGCATTAGCACATAGTGAATACATGAACTTCTCAAACTACGGTCATCACCGGTAAGTATCCCGATTATTGTCACTTCGGGGTTAACGGATCATAACACATAATAGGTGACTATAGACTTGCAAGATAGGATCTAGAACTCTCATATATTGATGAAATCATAATAGGTTCAGATCTGAAATCATGGCACTCGGGCCCTAGTGACAAGCATTAAGCATAGCATAGTCGTAGCAACATCAATCTCAGAACATAGTGGATACTAGGGATCAAACCCTAACAAAACTAACTCGATTACATGATAAATCTCATCCAACCCATCACCGTCCAGCAAGCCTACGATGGAATTACTCACGCACGGCGGTGAACATCATGAAATTTGTGATGGAGGATAGTTGATGACGACGACGGCGACGAATCCCCCTCTCCGGAGCCCCGAACGGACTCTAGATCAGCCCTCCCGAGAGGTTTTAGGGCTTGGCGGCGGCTCCGTATCGTAAAACGCGATAATTTCTTCTCTCTGATTTTTCTCTCTTCGAAAGCGAATATATAGAGTTGGAGTTGGTGTCGAAGGGTTTCCAGGGGGGCCACTAGATAGGGGGCGCTCCCTAGGGGGGGGGGGGCGCCCCGACCCTCGTGGAAAGGGTGTGGGCCCCCTGGTCTTCATCTTTGGCAAGGATTTTTTATTATTTTTTCTAAGACCTCCCGTGGAGTTTCAGGTCATTCTGAGTATATTTGTTTTCTGCACATAAAACAACATCATGGTAATTCTGCTGAAAACAGCGTCAGTCTGGGTTAGTTCCATTCAAATCATACAAATTAGAGTCCAAAACAAGGGCAAAAGTGTTTGGAAAAGTAGATACGATGGAGACGTATCAAGCCCGATCTGAGAGTCATAATTGACATGTTTGGCATTGTGTTACTACTCGGCCCATATTCAACGACACCTCACTGGCCCAAACAAGTGTACATCATCGAAAAGACACTGAGCTCAAATTATATAACTTGAAAAAAGGAGATATACTATGAACACTGGAGAATGGTGATGCCCTCATTTAGCCCACCAGTAGTTCGAGACAATAAACAGTTCGAAACAACGATATATACAACATTCAAATACTGACTAGTGACTACTACTGACATAAACAACAAGACATGATAGTTCATAAGAAGTCTTGCTACACCACCAAAATGCACCCATCTGCAGCGCTTAGACTCTCGTGATCCATACGAGAATGACATTCTAAACAGAAGCAACTATTACATAGTAAGAGTGACATAGACAAGGATGACCAAATGACAAGGAATATGCATGACAAAAGAAAGAACTACCCATCCAGAACCAGCAGCAAAGACAACAAAGTCATTCGAAGAGATGATCCAACACCATCATAATTTGCAGCCCCGCTTCAGCGACCAGTGATCCGGAGACACCAGTACTCCACCCTTTCGATGCAACAGCCCAATTACCTATCAACCTGAAGGCTCGAAGCACATCACTGCCAGTCATAATTGAGACATCCAAGGATCAAAGTTAATCCAGATGCCTTTGTCATTCTCACCTTCTTTTGGCTGCAGGCTGTATCGTTGACAATCAGGGGAGTTTGCTCCCGAACTCCTAGGGCTCGCCATGTAGACATAGTTTTCCATAGCAAATAGAGCCTCTCTGCCATCAAGGTCCTTGCCAACGGTGATCCCCTGGTTAATCGGATAATTAAGTCCGAGAAACAGAGAGTGTGAACCAAGGATGTTTACTCGCCTCCAACTAAAAATCCTAAAGGCCCCAACAAGCTGGTATCCTGCTCATAGACATAACAGCCACTGTCCGGATACTCACGTATTACACGATGCTTGTATACAGTGGGTTTTTTGCAATATAACTTTTCTGGCTCATGTGTCCGAATGATCATCAGTCTTTTGCCGTCGTCCGATCGAGCGAGGAACCAGTTGTGCTTCCCTGTTTTTGGCAAAGGTGGTGTGATTACAAAGGGCAGTAACTGTAGGGACACTGCATCATATCAAAAAGGACAGGCATTGTTAATGTAAGATCAGCATTGTTCAGAGTATGAGTAGGATAATGCAAGAAAGAACATTGATATGTCCCTGTTGGAACTAGGAGGAAAATACAGGGAAATGTATACTGGGTTCAAAAATATAGAAGTGCCATGCATGGTTATACTCATGTTATCTCTCAATCGATTCTTCACAGGAAACTACCATGTCATGCATGTTATGTAATCATGTTCTGTCCTCACAAACAAATTCTTCAAGGTAAGTAACAGACCATGCATTGTTATATACTCGTGTTCTGTGGGCAAAAATTTTGTGAGGATATTATTCTAGCCATTGATTGCTGAAGGGCGAATATAGGTATGTACACATGGTAAGCATTGCATGATTTCACTACTTCCAAATATAGAGTTCTCCATATGCACATTTACTTCCCTAATGTATGGTTAGATGAAACCAATAGTGTGGTGCATGTTTCTACATCATGAAAATGAGGAAACTAACATGGCCATTGATACACACTCATATTTAGTAGTAGTATATAGATTACTATAAAATAAGGATAATATCCGTATATTCCTAACCGTTTGATTATTCAGGGTACAAATTGGCTGTAATGACATGGTCACAATCGCATGAATTAACTCATTCCAAATATAGCTGATTTATGGCGTCTCTAATACATTGCCATAGTTCTACTCAAATTCTGCTCAAACAGAGATATGCCAATCATCACAAAAACTTCAAACAGTGTCATGGCGTCATCATTAACATGAGAGGAAACAACTTACATGCGTTGTCCCAGTAATACGTGGTGCCATCTGCTTTGTCGATCGCGTAGATGATGCCATTGTGTTCAATAGCATCACAGAAGTGTGTATCAGCTTTGATGATGATCCACTGGGAGCCGAGTTGTCTCCAGCTAAATAAGGCACCGGCGTAAAGATAGGCGAGTCCACGGTCGAACAAGGCAATTAGCTTGAAGTCTGCGTAATTCGCATGTCGTGTGGGCACTTGGCAGATTACAATCTTCTGCAAAACAAGGTCCATCCAACTGACGTAGTAATCTAGATGACTTGGACCGCGATGGTAATACTCTATATAATCCAACGGAGGAAGGATAATCTCATGGGAGGTCTGGAAGTTCACGAGCACCAAATTTTTACCGTCTTCTCTGAAGGCAGCCATCCAGTGAGAGTTCATGCCGACCCAGTACATACTTGCCAAGAAGTTTTGGGCGATGGTGATCGGATCGATGTCGAGGGAAATGATGTACGGCGACCCACTACATACCTGCAAAGAAGTTTCGGCTAATGGAGATTGGATTGAAGTCGAGGGGCATCATGCACGCCTCTGTATCATGGTGAGCCAATGTCGCAAGACCAGATAGCAGCAAGCAGGGTGTCTTGAAATGCTTAGGCCTCACTTCGACGATGGCCGTGTGCATGTCCCTCGAGCATGCAGCCAGCCGCAGGGTGCTCAACATATCCATACACGAACAACAGAGGTCGAGGATGTCACTGGGGAGATTGCTCCAATCGCGGCTCATATGGATGCTGCGCGGTTCGCGTTCAGCCATGGTGGAGTTTGGAAGGGGGCTTGATTTACGGGGGAGAAGGATGTCGATGCTGGAGCGGCTAGCGAGGGAATAGTGGTACTGGGGGAGGCGAGTGAGGCGAAGGTACACGGGGGCACAGTGAGATGGAGACGGAGAAGGAGAAGGAGATGGAGTGGTGCTATGGGAGCGGAGAGGGAGACGAGGCGAGGTGCCAATGTGCTGTACAACGGCGATGATAGACTGCACTATGAACAGGGTGAGGCTGACTTTGGTAACCCGAACACGCCGCCTGGACTAGTGTCAGGCGCAGGGTGTTGTCACTTCACTATGAGGACCAGATGAATAGTATTTTGACCATCAAGTGTACCACAGTTGTACTACTACTACTACTACTAGTAGTAGTAGTAGGTACATGTGTACTCCAGTATTGTATAGCGTAAATAGGTCTCCCGTGCTAGCATGCCTGTTCACTTCATCGTTCAGGTATCATCCATATTGCGAGCAGAACCAAATTCACGTGCATGCCCAATCAACGCTCTGCCGCGATGCATGCAGTGGTCATTCTGGTGCATCAAGGACGGCATGCAGATCGTTCCACACTTGAGAAGAGGAAAAATGGAAAGGTAGAATGCGGCAGCAGAGGAAGAGAACATTGGCTAACAAGGCTGGGAGGGGATCGAGCAGGAAGTTAATGCTCCACGCCTAAAGGTTTTGGGAAAACCTGATTTTCATAAGGTGACTTATACTCACCTAAACGGAGGGAGTATTCCTTAACCAGAGAATGTTGTGTCTCCCACTCACGCGCTCAAAAAAAACTACGACACATTTTTTATCTGTTTGCATAGGTCCCACCTATCAGGAAGGATGGGCATGTACACGAACAGGTACGACTCATCGGTCTACCCGCATAGCCTTTTCGTTTAGTCTACCTAGCCGTCTAATCAACTGCCTGCACGCCACTTCTCCCATTTACTTCTCCATCGGGAACCGATTCTCCTCGTCTTCTTCACCTCCCCTTCGTCTTCATTTGCATCCAAACCCCATTGCGTTCACATTGTTTTAACCTCTTTAAATAATCATCTACTACTTCAGTTAGACTAGCCATCTAATCCTAATTCTCCAAACCATAGCCCTCCGTTCCAACGGTTCCAAATGGCGATAGAGATCGAGATGCAGGTTTATAGCGTCCAACATGTCCTCGTCGAAGGCTCGATGCGCATAGTTGCCACCGTCACCATCCACCCAAGGGTTGTTCGGTAGTGGATCAACAATGTATCCAACTCCCTCGAAAAGGTAGAGATGAGGGTCATCGGTCTCGACGCAGAGTACACGGAGCATGCCCCTGGGAAGGTCCAGCGCGCCGCCGTCCTTCAGCTGTGCCACGAAGATGATGTTTTGGTGTACCACATCATACACTCGCCCTCCATACCACGTGAGCTTCACGATTTCTTGTCTCGGGAGGACGTATACTTCTGTGGGGCAGCCATCGAAGGGGACAAACAGAAGCTGGAGCCGTACAACCTTGATTTGAAAAGCATCGCTGACCTACAAACCAGAATCAAAATTCCTATAGAAGATTGTGATAAACAGACACCATCCCTATTCGATGTAGCAAATTTTGTGCTCGGTACAGATCTTCAGAAGGGTGACGAGACGGTGGCATTAAGTTCGTCTGGATGGGAGAATTATCCCTTGACGTACGAGCGGATAAAATATGCTACCCTCGATGCCCGTGTGAGTTTCGAGATAGCTGCAAGGTCCAAAGAGCTTGTTGCGAAGCCGTCTCCCACAGAGAATGAGAAGAAGAAGAAGAAGAAGAAAAGGCTGCACCAGCAGGAGGGTATTATGGATGGATGAACTATTTCCTCTCTTGTAAAAAAAATATTCCCTCTCGGTGTATATTGATATAAATGGACTATTTCGATGGTGTGCATGTCTTTGGAACAGAGTAGTAGCGTGGGTCCTCTTGACTATAAGGAACTATTTATCCGCATATATAGCTTTCTCTGCTACTCCTTCCAGTGATCGGTATGCAGTGCATGTGTCCGTAGGCATGATAGCTTGTCGATGGAAGTTCAACTACGGTGACCATCACGTTTCATCTCGCGATTCCCACGACGCCTCTCGAACCCACGGCACCACGCCCCCCGACGTGCGCCTCACCCCTCTCGGCCGCACCGCCCCTCTGCCATTATGTCAGCATACATGACAACTTGTCCATGGAAGTTGAACCACGGTGACCATCACGTTTCTTGTTTCTACCACTGCCACACCCACACGCGATTCCCACGACGCCGCTCCAACCCACGGCACGACGTCCCCCAACATGGACATGGATCCTCTGACGTGGCTATCACTGCCTTGCCCTGCCATTCCTTCGCTGACAGGTGGGACCCATGCTTATGGGTCCCACATGTCAGTGACAGAATGGTAGGATTGTTCGTGTCAGGGGATCCTTATCCCCTCGACGCGCCCCTCATCCCTCTTGGCCCCACCGCTCATCTGCCTTTGTGTGCATGACATGCGGGCCAACTGAACTGCGGCGACCATCAACTTTCTACCATAGACACACCCGATTGGACGTGGTTTGCTTGCTCCGCTGCTGTGCTCCGATCCATACTCCCATCGAATTTTCATCCAGTGGGTGTGACACATTTCGTCCCGGGCATCAATCCTCAGCTGGAGTACTTATGTACTACAGGTATTACTCGTCGGTGTGGCCATCTACGCCTCGTAACGCCCCGACGCCCAGCTATGGCACCCTCGCCACGGCCACGCCACCACCAGCCGGTTCATCTCGAACGAGTGAGTCGCTAACCACGCCACCACCATGAGAATGACATGTGGGCTAGCCGCATTTAAGGTCCGCATGTCATTGACTCATAGGCCGGGCACTAAGCCAATGAAGTTCGGTCCCGTGGGTCCTGAGAGGGAAATGTAACTCCTGCGACAGGCCTTGTGGTGCTCCCGCAGTATGAGCTCGTGCCAAAACTGGAATTATTTTCTTACTACTACCAACTAGTACTAGTAAGGTACACATGCATTGCACGCATGAGATTCTGGTGGTTTGTGCATTATGCTTCTACATGTGGAGCTTTCTGGATTCTAACATGTGGCAAAATCTGGTGGAATGTAAGGTTAGGCAAGTTTGATTAACTTAGGTGAGTGTTTGGTTCAAGCCACACCTTAGGCAAGCCACACTAAGGCCCCACATGACATACACACAAAAAATGTGGCAAGATTCCCTTAGGCTTGCCAACTTGTGGCTCTCATTTTGAAGAACTAATAACTTTGCCTAAGCTTAGTTGTGGCAAAGTTAGTCATGAATTAAGTTCAACCATGGAGTCTTCTAGATTATACAGGTGGCAGAATCTGGTGGATGATATCCAATGGCCAGTAGTGCTCGGATTTGCCATCTTTGTACCGTCGGATTGGCTTCATCCAATGACCAACTTTCAAAGTTTTTCACACACTATATAGGGGGTATAGATATAGATGTGCCGGTCCGTTGCAATGGATCCAAAGTATATCTATTTAGTGGAGTGCACTCTACACACATTATCTATTTATTTTTCTCTAACCTTCCGTAGCCATGCAACCAAGCCACATAAGCTTCATGGGTGCCCCCCACATCATATTATTCATACTACATTGATTGAAAAAAAGATAAATCACCCAAAACAAGATCTTCCCGTTTTTTGTTCCTACGATGTTTTGCCGTGCATGTACCTACTAGTTGTATAGTGGTAGTACTAGTAATATAGTATTAGGTGTACAAACTTGGTACTAGTAGGAGTAGTACTAGTACAGAATGCTCCTACTCTATCAACGAGCCCCGTCTGACACCAAATTTCTTGGCTTCCGTGCTACAGCTAGATCTTCCCCTCGTTTCTTTGTTCCAACCCGGCGGCGAGCGGGGTGTCGGTTTGCTCAACAACAGTCCCACACGAAAGTGAAAATGCTAGGCAACACGCCTTCCCTAAGCCATGTGTCGTGCCGGACGGGCCGTGTTGTACTCCCGATTCCCGGGCGTGTGGGGGTGCGGCGAGAACGCGACATGCCTTTTCCTTTTACCAGAAATGTGCTCGTGCGTTGCGACGGATCCAAAGTAGTAGAATAGTAGTATTTGTTCACAAACTTGAAAGAAATCACTATTGTTTTGATATACTCCTAATATATGACTCCCTCCGTACCTAAATATTTGTCTTTTTTGAGATTTCAAATGGACTATCACATACGGATTATATAGACATATTCTAGTGTTTCTAGCAAGATGCCCACGCGTTGCACGAAGTTGATGGAAAAGGTAAGAACAACTTATAAATTGACGGATGGAGTACTAGTTACAGTGATGCATATAATTAAGCAAAGGGATCGCACATGTCGGTATTGACTGGAACGAGAATGCAACAGCACAATAAGAATTAAGGCCACGATGATGCGATCGCAATGGTGGTTACAGAAGGTAAGAAGAAAGATGGATCCACGAACGTACGACCTCCTCCTCCTCAACTTAGTGCGTCGGGCCACCGACCGGCGGCTAAGGAGTGACAGCTTTTGTGGCGAGGTCGAGGTGCTTCTCAGCAAAGGCATCCAAGGCTTCCAGCCGGTTGAGGAAGGCCAACGTCGTAGCATCGTCACTAGCCTTGTAGATACCTATGTACACGATTTACTCGTACATGTGGATGTGTAGGTTGACGAATTCTTGCAGGGCAAGGCGCCTCGCGGCGAGCGCGACCTCCAGGTGGACATTCTTCATGGCGTCGGGGGGCAGTCGCAGGGCTAGCAGTGCTTGAAAGAGGTTCCGGCCATGGAGGCCGATTAGGGTGGCAGGCAATGAGGAGCCCGGGCGCACGGGCTGGAGGAGTACGGTGATGTTGTCCGCGAGCTTCTTGAGAATGGTGAACTTGTTGCTGGTGGCAACGATCATCTGGTCCAACTGAGAGTCGTAGTTGGCGTCGAAGGCGGCCATCCACCAGCCGGTCTCCAACACCGTCTGGAGACGATCCTCGGCGCCATGCCGTAGGCCGGCGTCGTGGACCATCTGGCGCAGCCGCTGGCCGCTCATGAGCATCGCCGCCATGGGTCTGGAGTGAGCTCTTTTGTGCTTAGTGTAGGTGCTTAGGCAAATGCTTAGGTGCATACGATATGGTAGATGCATTGGAATGGAGGGGCGCCTTTATATGAGGGCAATGAGGGCAAACTGCGTTGCACTCACATCGTGCAGCCTCTTTTCCCGGACCTCCTCCCATTACTCCCCTCATGCATTAATTGAAGAAGGATGCATTGGCCGTTCAACATATCGGGAACCGCTACTCCCTCCCTCGTCTACATTAAAGCCATATCAGGAACTGCGCCGCCCGCTGTCAAATCGAATACTCCCTCCATCTAGGTGAGTAAGTATTAAGTCATCTTACGAAAATCAAATAGTAAACACATATGCGTGGTGCATTAATTCTCACATTGTTTCTTATTTTTTGACATAAATAGAGGAATCAACCAAGAAGAGATGTGGGGCTTGTATGCTTGTAATGACTTGAGACTATCAAACATGACATCCAGTGGTCAGTTCGTTGCACAAGAACAAATACAACCCACGTCAGCTCACACGCATCTTATATAGCATCACATCCAATGGCTATAAAATATGAATGAGACCAAATTATATCTCATTTAGATGAGTTCTAGAAAAACTGTATTAATAGTACTTAGTACTCCTGCGCCATGTATCATATATTAGTATCATGTAGTACTTTATTTATTTATGAGGTATCCAGATGGCACTGCACCGCCAAGAAAAGAGGGTAACATCAAAATTATGGACTACTTTTTTGAGTATGTTGGTAAGGTCCGGTCATAGTCACTTGTTGAAATCTCTAAAAAGACAAATACTCCCTCCGTCTGGAAATACTTGTCATCAAAATGGATAAAGAGAAATGTATCTAGACGTATTTTAGTTTTAGATACATCTCTTTTTATCCATTTTTATGACAAGTATTTTCGGACGGAGGGAGTAGAAAACAGAGTTGGTGATGATGGTGTGTGTGCCATCCTGCAATATAGGCTGTCGGATTTATATCTAACGGATAGGAAGGAAACTATGGCAATTTTTATGACAAGTCTACATATCGAGGGGGCTATCGAGACACAATGTTTGAGAGACAAACCAATTGACAGATTATGATCAGATCGAGTTGTCATCCTTCTGCTTTCATTGTTGGGGAGGGGAGGGAGAGAAAGACGTATCGAGAGTGTGCGCGGTAGGCACAGAGGCACAACTAGCGAGAGTGAGTGTGTGTGTGTGTGTGTTTGAAAGAGGAGTAGATAGATTATTATCAAGATCGATGTGCCACCCTACTCCTTCGGTGCCGGGTAGTGTGTGTGTGTGTTTGAGAGAGAAGCCAGTCGATAGATTAGTATCAAGATCGAGGTGTCACCCTACTCCTTCGGTGTTGGGATGTGTGGGTGTGTGTGGGGGGGGGGGGCAGTGACACACATATCTCTACTCTTATAAAAAACAGAGTTGGTGATGATGGTGTTCCTGCCATCCTGCAATATAGGCCATCCAATTTATATCTGATGGACAGGAAGGAAACTATGGCAATTTTGCAAAAAGATACCCACACCCCTTTCCGCATTTGCAAACAAGGCATTCCCTCGTTCATCCTTTTCTCCCACAAGATAAACTTCTCATACAAATGCATCTTGATGTTCCGTGCAACGCATGGGCATCTTGCTAGTAGGGAGAAGAAGTTTGTGTGACGCATATCTAGCTATATTAAGGGATAGGTAGATAGGATATGTGTGAGAGACATTAGTTGCTGTGGGTGGGCGGAATTAAAGGGGTGGGCGTGTTAGACATAGAGAGCGTGTGTGTTTCTGTGTGAGAGACTTGTAGGATGGGGTAGAAAGACGAATTTAACCTTGACGGAGGGAGAGAAATACACGAAGTGCGCGTGTGTGATTCTGATGCCCATAGGGAAATGAGATATGTATGCGTGTGAGAGAGATTGCACAATTCATTCACGTATCACTATTTAGTGATCGTGGACGTGCATCGCTTGAACATAAGTCAATATCTACTTCGTATCGTGGCCAAAGGTACAATATCGATTCAACGCTATAAAGATTGGACACTCACATATCACATTTTTTTTCTATTTAAATAAGCCTTTTTAGTTGTGCATGCCAAAGTTACAGTGATGTTTCTTCAAACAACCAATGTAGCTATCATGAACATGCACCATTGTTACTCTTGCATTCAAATTCATTAGTCTTGGACGATTTAAGTTTCCATTTTGAAGTAATATATGTAATATTCATATATGAATTCAACGGGTACGCAATTTATGAAATGGAGGCTATGTAATCATATGAGGTAACACTTTTTAAGTACCTAACTACAATATCCATTTCTTTTTGTGCGCCTCTACACTAACACGTCGATGCATTATGTTTAAAGTAAATAACCAATGGCACTAAATTATCTATTTACACGAGAAATACATAGACTGAGCGTTTGATCCCTTTTTTGTGAACGCGCCACTACACCCGTACGATTGGCCGCGCCCGTGTGAACGTCCAACTGATCGGCGCATCATCCCGAGTTATTGTCTTTTTTCTGGGGTGGACTTCACACCAGTTATTAACTGCTGACGCGTGCCCCGTGTACATAGTCTAGCATGACCTTCCCGCTAGCACAGTCCAAAATTAGTTGAAACTGGATACGAACGATCCCGCGGACGGCAAAATGTCCCGCCTCCTTCTAAAATTTCCGCCACCTTAGTCTTTAGCATGCGAAATCCCCCTTTTGTCCTTGGTGCATGGAGACCAACTGTTGCAATACCGCCCTCATCTACATGATAGGTCGGGGCTTCTTTGGTAACTTCCGGTTCCCCCACTACACAGCACCCCCATTTCCTCTCCCCCTCCCGCAAAAACGACTAACTCCACAGCACCAGAGCATCTTACATCACGCCGTCCATACTTCATCGCCCTTTCTCCCCTCCCCTCTTGAAACCCTAGACTGCTCATCCACCGGCGTACCATAGCCCATTCACTGCCAGCGGCGTCCACCTCGCTGTCGGTGGGAACGACACCTATGGGATCACAAGAATCCCTACTGTGGTTAGCGGGGCGCGGGGTCGTGAGAAGAGCAGATCAAACAGATAACACACGGTTCGTTTATCCAGGTTCGGGCCGCAAGGATGCGTAAAACCCTACTCCTGCTTTGGTGGATTGTATATCTGTGTTCTTGAGCTAGCTATGGGGTGTGAGGAGCTCCAAAAAGCCGAATCCTTCCTTTGGTCGCCTCGGGCCTCCTTTTATAGAAAAAAGGGGTTGCCATAGTGGCACACAGGAGGTGGAAAGGGTACAGTGCTGCGAGGTTATCCCTCGCATCACATGACAAGGTGCATTTAATGCGTCTTGCTTAGGTGTACTAGCTTTATCGGGGACGGGGGAGAAACCTGTCTCATCCGTCGCTGCTCCTTCTTGTGTCGACACGCGCCCTGGCCAGCGACGCCTTCGATGCCATGTAGGTAGGCAGGAAGCTGAGGTGGCGCAGTGGTGGGTCTTCACGAAGATCTGCATGCCGCCACGCGAGTGCCTGCCCAGCTGGTTGGGTCGGCAGCTGCATGCATGCGGTGGTGGAGGTTTAGTCGGCGTGGGCCTGATGGTGGCCCTGCACGTGTCCTCGTCAAGGGCCTTGCCAGGGACCCGACAAGGGTCTTGCCGAGGCGCCTGCTGTCATCCCCGGCAAGGCGCTTGTCGGGGGCCTTGTGGTCTTCCTCGGCTGGGATCTCGCCAAGGGTTGTCGTCTCCTTAGTGCGTATCTGATCTTGAATGTCTTCACAAAGATCTGCATGCCGCCACGGGGATGTCTCCCGAATCCTTGCCCTTTGGGGGCAGTGGACTCAAGGGTGATTTGCTCCGTAGGCGCAGGACGAGTCACCGCGGCAAGGGTCTTGCTGGGGCTGCTAGAACTGTCTCCTGGCAAGGATCTTGCCGGGGGAGTCCTCTTCGTCCCCTTTGCTCTTCGTGGTCTTGGCCTTGACGTTGTTCTAGTTCTCATGAGCTTCGGTCTTACCCTGGCTCACCTCCCTTGCCTTGCTTGGTGTGGTGGTATCCATGGCTCAGACTGCCCGTGCACAGTTATAGGGGTACAAAAAGTGTACCCCTCTTTTTGTACACTGACAGGAGCCCCCGGGCCTGGGCCACACATAAGCGCAACGCTTTGTTGGGCTAGGCCCAAAAATGGTGCGCGGGCAGGCGGGGCGGTTTTTACTGCGGTAACATTCTTCGCACGCTGCGCTTCCCACGATTCCCGTGTGTGGCGCGGCGTGGGGAGGTGCGTGTGACGTGGGCGGCATGTGTGGGGTTTGTTCCCGCAAGCATGCGTCACATCATAGTAAAGGGGCGGTTCGCGCCTTCCCCATAAACGGAGGGAGGCGTGGAGGCGCGGCCCATTTACTGAATGGGGCTGAGGCGCGGTCTTCAAGGCGTCCACTCCCCATGATCACGGGGTGGGGAGTGGTCGTCTCACCCATCCCCTCGGTTCTGCATGTCCGCCACGTGTCTCCCATGAGCCTGGGGTGGCAAATGGTGGAGGCGGGAAACCGTGTCAGGACCCCGATTCCAGGTCACATCGATCTAGCCGGTAACACCTCATATCACTTTGCGGCCTCACGCACGGTATTCCCACGGGTGTCGCCTTACCATGGCGCGGGACCGTTTGCGCCTTTTGGCTCACGTATATGATAGTGTCGCTAGCATCCATATGACAGAGAACCCTGGCCGACATGGCTAGTCGTGAACCCAAAGTGGCACTAACCTATGGGGACAGGCATACATGAATCACATCGAGCATGTCGGTCAGCAGCGTGTGAATCCGGGCTGTAGCACTGGGCTAACAGGACTCCGGGAACCTGGGCTATAGCAGGCTAGGCAGGACTCCGGATGTCACTGCGTGACATTTCCCCGAAGGGACAGACACAGGAACGAAGTGAAACACATGCCGGCCAGTCAAGTGTCCTGAGCAGTAGTGCTGGGCTAGCAGCACTCCGGTGAACTGGGCTGTAGCGGAGTACTATGGCTCATGGAAGCACTAGACTATATTTCCCCATAAGAGAGGCTGCCAAGGATAAACAACTAGAATGTCGGGTCCCACACATACCAAGCATTTCAATCATACACACAATATGCTCGATATGTGTAACTACAACATGGCATCACAACATAACTCTACAACTCAAGTATTTATTCCTTAGGCTCCGAGGAGCGAGATATTACAGACATGGGTCTCATGACCCAACAATCATGGCATACAAGTCAAGCACATGCGGAAGCTTAACATGTCTGAGTACAGACATCTACAAATGGAAAAAGGCTAAGAAGCCTGACTATCTACCAGATTCTACCGAGGGCACAAGATCGTAGCTGAGGTATCAAGCTAACATCGAAGTCCACGCGGAACTACTAGCGAGACTGAAGTCTCTCTCTGCAAAACATAAATTAAGCAAATGTGAGTACAAAGGTACTCAGCAAGACTTACATCAGAACTAGCTACATATGCATCGGTATCAACAAGGGGGGTGGTGGAGTTTAACTGCAGCAAGCCATCTTTGACTCAGTGGCTAACCTAAACTACGACTGCAAGCAACTCTTTTGAGGTGGCGCACACGAGTCCACATATTCACCATTCAATACACCACTACGGATCCGCTCCCGTCTCCCTACGAGAAGGCCATCCATAGCACTCACACTTATCTTGCGAGTTTTAGAGTATCCACTTTCACTTGTCTATGAACTGTTATAGGCAACCCAGAAGTCCTTTACCATGGACATGGCTATTCGAGTAGATCATTTATAACCCTGCAGGGGTGTACTTCTTCACACACGCTCTCGCCACTTACCACCATGTACACGTCGTGTATCTCGGCAACCTTCAAGCGGAAGCCTGGTGAGGGAGTCGGCCATGACCTGACTAACCACACGAGTCTCTAGTCCAGGTTTATCGCCTATTTAGGTTCCATCCGCGAGGAGATCCGGCCGGAGTTTCAATCACAGCCCCAAACGATGTGTGCAGGGTTCCCGAGACACCAAACGGGCGCCCGGTACACCATGCCACGGTGTATCTACCGCATCATAGCCCACCCCTAGGATCAGCGCTATGCACGGCCGCCAACACATATCCTACAAACACCAGAAACTAGTTGCAACTCCTGGACAGAGGACAAGGGCAGTTAATAAGTCGAGAGGGTCCATCGGTTTCGGGCCCAATGCGTGGTAGTAGCTGGTCATGGATCACAAACACAGAACTCAGTTCCTAAGAACAGTTTCAATGAGACAACCCACCATGTACTCCTACATGGCCTCTCACCGCTACCTTTACCAAATCATGTTCACACACTTAGCTCACACACAGTAGGACATGTTCATCACTGTTCCAATTCATCCCCGATGAATCAGACCTGACACAACTCTAAGCAATAGCAGGCATGACAAACAAGCATGAATGAGTAGGCACATCAGGGCTCAAACAACTCCTACTCATGCTAGTGGGTTTCATCTATTTACTGTGGCAATGACAGGTCATGCATAGGATAAGGGTTCAACTACCGCAGCAAGTAACAGTTGAATTGTTGTTGTCCTAATGCAGTAAAAGAGAGCAGGAGTGAGAGAGTGGGATTGTATCGGAATGAACAAGGGGTTTTTGCTTGCCTGGCACTTCTGAAGATGTCATTGGGTCTTCATTAGTGTCAACGACCACAACGTCGGTACAACGTCTATCGAGAGGGGACAACCACCGGCAACAGTGAAGGAACACAATCAATGCAATGCACAACATGATGCATGACAATGACATGGAAATATGTTGTTGATTGAGCTAATGCAACTAGCAACACAATTAAATGAAGTTGGTTTGAACCCAAGTTCAAATTCAAACTCCACATGTGGTTATAAAAATACCATTCATTTGATTTGTCCTAAACAGTGGCCTTAAGTTGTTGTAACATGCATGAAAATGGTACAGATGGATTCCTTGAATTTTTCTGATAATTTTTCATATATAATTTATTTCATTTGGAGTTACAGTTGAATTTCTATGATTTTTAGAAGTTTTGGGCATTTTCTGGAATTTCCGAATTATTTTAAATCCAGAAAATGATTAACTGCGTCAGCATTGCGTCATGCTGGCGTCAGCAGGTCAAACCTGATGGCTGGGCCCCACTAGTCAGTCTCACAGTTAACTATTTGGGTTAACTAGACTAACTAAACAACACTGGGCCCTCTGGTCAGTGACTAACTAAACTAACTTAATTAAGTTTAGCTCTAACTAACTGGGTTAGCCGGGCGAGGCCCGCATGTCAGTGACTCAAGGGTCAAACAGAGGTCAACCTCAGGTCAAACCCAATGCTAAATGGGTTTTGACCCACTGCGGGGCCCGCTGTCAGTGACTAGGTGAGGTCCAGCTGGCGGGGATTAGCACTAATGACCCCGCCACGTCGGTTGTCGCCGGAGTTGGCCGGCGGCGACCAAACCCGTGGCGGCAACGCGCCGGACTTGCACTAAAGGCGACGGGGGCGGTGGCTAAGGGCATCGGGGCGTAGCCCGGACTCGCCCGCATCCAGGGAGATAGGTGGGTGGCCATGGGGGCGCCGGAGCCCGCCGGAACGGAGCTCGCGGCGGTGGCCAGAGTTCGGGAACATGCGGGAACGAGGCTGCGATGCACTAGGGGGCCAACTAGCGGCTGCGTTGGCCTCTCCGTTGCTCCAGGAGCACGCCGGACGCTCAAGCTCGAGTGGATACACACGGTGGCTGTGAGAGCAACGTCCATGGCGGACAGCGGCGCTCGGATACGGTGGCTGGCATAGCTAGAGGATAGAAACAATCTCGGGGAGGAGGGGGAAAGGTGTCAGAGCTCACGGCGATCTCAAGGGAGGACTAAGCGGGCTCGGGGAAGCGGAGATGGCGGCGAATCGCCGATGAGGTTGCCGGTGGCCGGAGGTTGGGGATGAGCTCGGGGAAGACGCTACAGGGCCCCCACGGTCGAATGGGTTGGTGTAGATGACGCAGAAGGCAATGGCGGTTCCTCTGGACCCATTGGGGAGGCACGGGATGGACGGTGGCCGCGGTAAATTGCGTTGGCGACGACGAGCTCCGCTCGGGAGAGGAAGCAGAGAAGGGGGAAGGGGTCAGGAGAGAGCAGAGAGCGACGGGAGAGGCAGAGGGGGCCGCGGGGTGATCCATGGCGTCGTCCAGACGCGTCGGGGCAGCGGCGGGAAGCAGGAGGTGGCGGGGCGTGCGCCGGCGTGTGGTGGACACACGCCTCACGTCCTTCTGGCGCGAGGTGGGAGACGACTGGCAGCGGCGGTGGGCTGGGCCAACTACTGGGCTGCACAGTACTGGCCTCTGGGCTGGCTACGGCTGGGCCTCTCAGGTAAGGCCAGGTGAGTTCTGCCCTTTTCTAATTTTATCTCTGTTTTGTTTTGTTTTTATTTATACATTTTGCCACTGATTCAAAATTCAAAATGAATTCAAAACAGTGCCAAAACACTCTGTGATATTTTATGTTACCTCTCCGGACTATTCCAAAAGTACATAAAACATTTCAAAGCATTTGAAAATATATTCATTATATATTATGAATATATCCCCAAATTCAAATAGATTATTGATTTAAATTCAGAGACCAAATAATTCCTTAAAATCTTCCAGAATTTTGGTTTGATATATAACTCTTGCCAAAACTCACAAAACTATTTTTAGGGCATTTTGGATTCACAGAATGCTATTTAAAGGGTGCTTGCCCTTCTTTTAATCAGATTTCTGAGGTTTCAACAATCCTCAATTCAAGTTTCTTGAAAATAACAGGATGCATGATGCTCACTGATGCAACTATCTGCAACCAATGTTAGGGCTGTGACAACTTACCCCCACTAAACAAGAATCTCGTCCCGAGATTCAAGACGTGAGGTAAGAAGACAGAGGGAGCACAAGCTAACACGGTCTTCACGATCCAGGTTGCACTTCATAGGAACGTTGACACGATCACCATCTTTGTCTCGATGTCTTGCTCTGAGAACTCCATCCAACACAATAACGGAAAGAAAAGAAACTCTCGAAGAATCGATCTTCTCGAAGATCGAGCAACCTACGATCAACTCTTAGAATGAGACATAGCGACATCTATCGAGATGAGACACGATACACACATTAAGAATGATGGAAATGAGCATATGACAAGGTTTAAATAAGTAGCGGAATTCCCACACCTAGGAGGGTGGTGAACAGTGTCAACATAGTGAGGAGTTGGGTTGCCATGATACCACAACGAGACACCTTAAAGAAGGTGACTCGCAAGATATTCCCTTAAGTGGCAAAAAGAATTACTTTTGATCCATAGATCATTGAAACTCTTCATTCCAGCTTAAGGCAATTTACAACTGATCATTTGAAATAGCTCGAGGAAATGGCATACTCGGACTAGGATGGATGATGTGGACTACCTTGTTGAAGACAACGCAAGGGATGGTTTTGCTTGCGCGTGCTCTCAGGAACTTGAGCATTTCCATATTCATCAAGGTTCTACCAACATCCGTGTCGAGGATCCTGGCAACACATCTTACTACCTTGACAATTAGTGATGGACAATGCAGATGCAAAGAAAGACACCCCTTTCTCAGATTTCACCTTAGCAAGGCCAAGGGAACGAAATCTGGATGATCAACCGAGAGACATTTAGCACCCTGCTTCTAATGTTCTCCTTGATGTGCTAGCGCAAGCCATTTGTAGATATGGTTTGATAACTAGAACATCAAGTAAAAGGTCGGACTTCGGAAGCTTAAGAATCCATAAGGAATAACTACGGAGGCAGATCCTGCGAGATCCTTATGGGGAGGTGACCAACTTCTTCAACCAAGATATTACAATAATAGGTCTTTCGGCTGGATGTGTTGGCCGCGACATCCACTTTACCGGTTATCGAGGGACCAATATTATAGTTCTTGGAAAATTCTCCAACGATCATATCTGCCTGAGATTCAGATCTGGTTGGTGTCAGGATATTCCAGACTCATCGAGTCTAGAAAGGAAGATGAAAGTTTGCAACACAAATCGACGAGACGATGTTGCGAGATTCTCGGGGAATGAACTGCGATAGCAAGCTCCAAAACATGAGCTGGTTCTGCTACAACATGTGAACACGTTGTCCCAGACAAGTATGACAACATAATAGTCTTATAATAAAACACTACCGAGTTCTGGTGGGGAACCATCATCGAGGATAACAAAGTCCTGACATAAGTCATGATTCTTAAGAAGGAACTTCTTCTCCTTGAACAAATCAATCAATGGCTTGGTGTGCTAGGAAACACATATAGAATGGAGGCAGCCAACCTATCAAACCATAGAGTACTTCGCACATATGCGTGACTAATTTGGGAAGATTCCAGAGGAAACAAAACAATCTTTCTCGAATTCACGGCGGCAACTTGCATCGATTGCACGTGAACCAGAGGAAGTCACTTCTTTCATCCAGACAGATACTTCATGAACAGAGCATGAAGAAAAATGCTTACATAAGTTTCCAATGCTAGCTGGATGTTTGACATAAATCATGGAGGAGACAAAATGCTGCTGATGGACTCAACAACAACTCACCAGAATTTCCATATCACTGGACTTCCACCATCATGTGAACATGGTGATATCATTGGTCAGACCAAAGATGTAATGGTGTATGCTCGAGGGATCAACCACGAGTAAGACAACATTACGAACATCGTTGGTTCTGATTTGACTTGACGATAGCCCATACTCAAGTCAAGGTTTTGACAAGGCAATAGATCCAACAACTGATCACGAGGACCAATCGATGGAGATATCATCTTTCCTCAACACGCACACACACAAAAAGATATCCCTTAACATGAACTAAGTCAGACAAGCTTTATCTTCCAACTCTCCAAGTTGTTCTTTAGCTTAACCAACTAGCTCAGGGATATCCAACACAGATTCTTGGAGAAGGGTGATTTATAAGAAACCCCATTTAATCACGAACTCAACATACCGGTCAGGTGACAACCAAGTAATACTTCCGAGAAGATCTTCTGAAATCACGAACCACCGATATGTTACTAAGCTCGAGAAAAATCTTGCTTTTCAGGGAAAGATGATATGATCAAATAAGCAAGGATAGACACAGTCCCAACTCTTGATCGAAGAGTGCACCAGGGAAATGGACTAGGTAGCACGATCAATCTTAGAATGATGATTTAATAACCAACACGCTAAGAATGAGAATATTGTCCATTAACTACCAAGCAACGGAGTTGCTAGGAGTATTGATTTCATACATCACGACTCACTTGTCGGTGTTCCGGTTACAATAACACGGAACCGAGGAATGAATAATGATGGTGAGAAGTATCACTGTATCCAGAGTTCATAAGAGATGGTGCAATTCTCATGACGATCCTGACATAAGGAGGCAACACTCCAAGGTAGAACAGAACAAAAGCTGGATTGGCATTTGATCTGCAGAACACAACTACTTTGACCCAATCCTGGATATGGATGAGGTACTGGAGTTTGTTTCTCCTAATCATTCTAAAATAGAATGGCTTGACAAACCACAAGAGTAGTAGGCACCAATGAACGAATACTCACATACTCTTGACTATCAATTTATGGACTAGGGTCAGAATACAACTAAAGAGGGACAACTCAAAGGAACATATAATTTTCTGAGTTGTGGATGCCTAGATTAGTATGTCGAGCAAAGCTGAATATTCCTTCCAGACAACCCATGCAGAAAGGTAGGACTGGCAAATTCACAATGAAGAGTGGAGAACTCATCAAGAGCACTCTGGTTGTGATCTTTTGGTTCAAAGAACTTCTGCCATAGGCGGTTCGTAGTATTTGGAAGAAGGATATACCACGGACCTCGAGGACTAATGCAAAGGTTACTAATATCCTAAAGGAACTAGCAACACTATCAACATGAGATAAGTAGGGTGAATCTCGGGTTCAAGAACCCATGAATAGAATACCTACCACTACATGGCATCACGGGATGCTTTTAAGAATGGTGGCCAGAATCATCACACCGGAACACAAAACATGGCTAGATTACTAGGTGACTCCCTAAAACACCTAGGGTCATAATAATAGCTCCAACATATATGTCGAGGCAACAGAGTACCTCAACTCACCGATTAGTGTGATTAATCTGGCCCAAATGGACATCAGGAACATGAGGAAGGGGTTTGCAAATGCATCAGACTACTTGGAAACCTGGGATGACTCGGACAGCATAACGGCTGTAAATGCTCAAAAGATTTGAGACATCCTGCAAAATGGTGGCATAACCACTCAACAACACAATATCATGGTTCCGAAATCAGCTGTCAACATACGGAAGTAGTAGGAACGGAACTAAGGCTTGAAACTATCAATTCTATGAGTCTATGGATTAGTAACACGTCATCCCGATAGATAGATGAGAAGGCCTAGTTCTTAATCCCCGTAGAAAAGAAGAGGTTGACTCAGATCAGAAGGCCATAGGTTAAAGGAGTAAAAGAGCCTTACGTTCCCTTCCACAATCAATTCTGTTACATAACTAAAGCATTTCTAGACTCAACTCGACCAGTTTGGCTTGCCAATCCTACAGGCAGTCAGGCTCTGATACCAAAGTTGTCAGGACCCCGATTCCAGGTCACATCGATCGAGCCGGTAACACCTCATATCACTTTGCGGCCTCACGCACGGTATTCCCACGGGTGTCACCTTACCATGGCCTGGGACCATTTGCGCCTTTTGGCTCACGTATATGATAGTGTCACTAGCATCCATATGACAGAGAACCCGGGCCGACATGGCTAGTCGTGAACCCAAAGCGGCACTAACCTATGGGGACAGGCATACATGAATCACATCGAGCATGTCGGTCAGCAGCGTGTGAATCCGGGCTGTAGCACTGGGCTAACAGGACTCCGGGAACCCGGGCTGTAGCAGGCTAGGCAGGACTCCGGATGTCACCGCGTGACATTTCCCCGAAGGGACAGACACAGGAACAAAGTGAAACACATGCCGCCCAGTCAAGTGTCGTGAGCAGTAGTGCTGGGCTAGCAGGACTCCGGTGAACCGGGCTGTAGCGGACTACTATGGCTCATGGAAGCACTAGACTACATTTCCCCATAAGAGAGGCTGCCAAGGATAAACAACTAGAATGTCGGGTCCCACACATACCAAGCATTTCAATCATACACACAATATGCTCGATATGTGTAACTACAACATGGCATCACAACATAACTCTACAACTCAAGTATTTATTCCTTAGGCTTCGAGGAGCGAGATATTACAAACATGGGTCTCATGACCCAACAATCATAGCATACAAGTCAAGCACATGCGGAAGCTTGACATGTCTGAGTACAGACATCTACAAATGGAAAAAGGCCAAGAAGCCTGACTATCTACTAGATTCTACCGAGGGCACAAGATCGTAGCTAAGGTATCAAGCTAACATCGAAGTCCACGCGGAACTACTAGCGAGACTGAAGTCTCTCTCTCCAAACATAAATTAAGCAAACGTGAGTACAAAGGTACTCAGCAAGACTTACATCAGAACTAGCTACATATGCATCGGTATCAACAGGGGGGGTGGTGGAGTTTAACTGCAGCAAGCCAGCTTTGACTCAGTGGCTAACCTGAACTACGACTGCAAGCAACTCTTTTGAGGTGGCGCACATGAGTCCACATATTCACCATTCAATACACCACTACGGATCCGCTCCCGTCTCCCTACGAGAAGGCATCCATAGCACTCACACTTATCTTGCGAGTTTTAGAGTATCCACTTTCACTTGTCTATGAACTGTTATAGGCAACCCAGAAGTCCTTTACCGCGGACACGGTTATTCGAATAGATCATTTATAACCCTGCAGGGGTGTACTTCTTCACACATGCTCTTGCCACTTACCACCATGTACACGTCGTGTATCTCGGCAACCTTCAAGCGGAAGCCTGGCGAGGGAGTCGGCCATGACCTGACTAACCACACGAGTATATAGTCCAGGTTTATCGCCTATTCGGGTTCCATCCGCGAGGAGATCCGACCGGAGTTTCGCTCACAGCCCCAAACGATGTGTGCAGGGTTCCCGAGACACCAAACGGGCGCCTGGTACACCATGCCATGGTGTATCTACCGCATCATAGCCCACCCCTAGGATCAGCGCTATGCACGGCTGCCAACACATATCCTACAAACACTAGAAACTAGTTGCAACTCCTGGACAGAGGACAAGGGCAGTTAATAAGTCGATAGGGTCCATCGGTTTCGGGCCAAATGCGTGGTAGTAGCTGGTCATGGATCACAAACACAGAACTCAGTTCCTAAGAACGGTTTCAATGAGACAACCCACCATGTACTCCTACATGGCCTCTCACCGCTACCTTTACCAAATCATGTTCACACACTTAGCTCACACACAGTAGGACATGTTCATCACTGTTCCAATTCATCCCCGATGAATCAGACCTGACGCAACTCTAAGCAATAGCAGGCATGACAAACAAGCATGAATGAGTAGGCACATCAGGGCTCAAACAACTCCTACTCATGCTAGTGGGTTTCATCTATTTACTGTGGCAATGACAGGTCATGCATAGGATAAGGGTTCAACTACCACAGCAAGTAACATTTGAATTGTTGTTGTCCTAATGCAGTAAAAGAGAGCAGGAGTGAGATAGTGGGATTGTATCGGAATGAACAAGGGGGTTTTGCTTGCCTGGCACTTCTGAAGATGTCATTGGGTCTTCATCAGTGTCAACGACCACAACGTCGGTACAACGTCTATCGAGAGGGGACAACCACCGGCAACAGTGAAGGAACACAATCAATGCAATGCACAACATGATGCATGACAATGACATGGAAATATGTTGTTGATTGAGCTAATGCAACTAGCAACACAATTAAATGAAGTTGGTTTGAACCCAAGTTCAAATTCAAACTCCACATGTGGTTATAAAAATACCATTCATTTGATTTGTCCTAAACAGTGGCCTTAAGTTGTTCTAACATGCATGAAAATGGTATAGATGGATTCCTTGAATTTTTTTGATAATTTTTCATATATAATTTATTTCATTTGGAGTTACAGTTGAATTTCTATGATTTTTAGAAGTTTTGGGCATTTTTTGGAATTTCTGAATTATTTTAAATCCAGAAAATGATTAACTGCATCAGCATTGCGTCATGCTGGCGTCAGCAGGTCAAACCTGACGGCTGGGCTACACCTGTCAGTCTCACAGTTAACCATTTGGGTTAACTAGACTAACTAAACAACACTGGGCCCTCTGGTCAGTGACTAACTAAACTAACTTAATTAAGTTTAGCTCTAACTAACTGGGTTAGTCGGGCGAGGCCCGCATGTCAGTGACTCAAGGGTCAAACAGAGGTCAACCTCGGGTCAAACCCGACGCTAACTGGGCTTTGACCCACTGCGGGGCCCGCTGTCAGTGACTAGGTGAGGTCCAGCTGGCGGGGATTAGCACTAATGACCCCGCCACGTCGGTTGTCGCCGGAGCTGGCCGGCAGCGACCAAACCCGTGGCGGCAACGCGCTGGACTTGCGCTAAAGGCGATGGGGGCGGTGGCTAAGGGCATCGGGGCGTAGCCCGGACTCGCCCGCATCCAGGGAGGTAGGTGTGTGGCCATGGGGGCGCCGGAGCCCGCTGGAACGGAGCTCGCAGCGGCGGCCGGAGTTCGGGAACATGCAGGCACGAGGCTGCGATGCACTAGGGGGCCAACTAGCGGCTGTGTTGGCCTCTCCGTTGCTCCAGGAGCACGCCGGAGGCTCAAGCTCGAGTGGAGACGCACGGTGGCTGCGAGAGCAACGTCCATGGCGGACGGCGGCGCTCGGATACGGCGGCTGGCATAGCTAGAGGATAGAAACGATCTCGGGGAGGAGGGGGAAAGGTGTTGGAGCTCACAGCGATCTCAAGGGAGGACTAAGCGGGCTCGGGGAAGCGGAGACAGCGGCGAATCGCCGGTGAGGTTGCCGGCGGCCGGAGGTTGGGGATGAGCTCGGGGAAGACGCTACAAGGCCCCCGCGGTCGAATGGGTTGGTGTAGATGATGCAGAAGGCAATGGCGGTTCCTCTAGACCCATCGGGGAGGCACGGGATGGATGGTGGCCGCGGTAAATTGCGTCGGCGATGACGAGCTCCACTCGGGAGAGGAAGCAGAGAAGGGGGAAGGGGTCAGGAGAGAGCAGAGAGCGACAGGAGAGGCAGAGGGGGCCGCGGGGTGATGCATGGCATCGTCCAGACGCTTCGGGGCAGCGACGGGAAGCAGGAGGTGGAGGGGCGTCCGCCGGCGTGCGGCGGACACACGCCTCGCGTCCTTCTAGCGCGAGGTGGGAGACGACTGGCAGCGGTGGTGGGCTGGGCCAGCTGCTGGGCTGCACAGTACTGGCCTCTGGGCTGGCTACGACTGGGCCTCTCTGGTAAGGCCAGGTGAGTTCTGCCCTTTTCTAATTTTATCTCTGTTTTGTTTTGTTTTTATTTATACAGTTTGCCATTGATTCAAAATTCAAAATGAATTCAAAACAGTTCCAAAACACTCTGTGATATTTTATGTTACCTCTCCGGACTATTCCAAAAGTACATAAAACATTTCAAAGCGTTTGAAAATATATTCATTATATATTATGAATGTATCCCCAAATTCAAATAGATTATTGATTTAAATTCAGAGACCAAATAATTCCTTAAAAATGTTCCAGAATTTTGGTTTGATATATAACTCTTGCCAAAACTCACAAAACTATTTTTAGGGCATTTTGGATTCACAGAATGCTATTTAAAGGGTGCTTGCCCTTCTTTTAATCAGATTTCTGAGGTTTCAACAATCCTCAATTCAAGTTTCTTGAAAATAACAGGATGCATGATGCTCGCTGATGCAACTATCTGCAACCAATGCTAGGGCTGTGACAAACCGGGTCGTCGCTGGTTGGGGCGGCGGGTTGGTCCTGGCTCCCTGCGCCTTCCGTATCTTGATTGGCCGAGTGGGGCGGCCGAGCCCCAACCCTGATCCTTTATAAAGAGCGCGAGGGGGGGGTGGCGTCCCGCATTCTTTCATCTTCTTCTTCCTTCAGCTTCTGCTCCTCCCTTCCATCCGTCATGGAGAGAGGGAATCCCGGTCCTTCAACAGAGGCGGCGAGGGTCGCCGCTCAACAACGCGTCCCTCCTTCTCCTGCACCTGCGGTGGCAGAGCCAGCCGCGAGGGGAAGGGGGCGAGGCCGTGGGCGAGGCCGGGGCGCTCGGGGAAGGGGAGGATGGGGCGGCGCGTTGGCCTCGCCTCCGCCAGCAGCTCCTCCTCCAATGGAGGGCCATCTTGGGGATGACCCTTGTGAGTTCTTCATCAGGCTGCGCGGCCGCCACACCGTCGCCTTCGTCTCCCGACTCCATTTGCACGGGAGATGGAGCTGGATCCGCCGGAGTCGTTGCGGCTGCACATGAGGGGCTGCGGGGTCAGTGGCACGCGGGTCCACGTCGACTTCCCCGCCCCTCACGTGATGTACCTTCGTCGGGGATGGATGACGTTTGCTCATATCCACCGCTTGACGGAGGGGCTCACTCTCCATTTTAAGCTGATGGAGGGTGGCCTTCTCTCCGTCAAGGTCTTCGGGCTCTTTGGGACCCGTGCAAGGTGCTGCGTGGAGAGCCCTTCTGATAGTGAAGACTCCTCCTCGGGCGGGAGTGACGAGGAGGACAGCGGCAGCGACGATGAGGGTATTAGGCGGCAGGATGACGGGTCCGACTAGGTGTCGGGTGCCGCTCTGTGCGGCACTGATGACCCCATCATCCGTGTCGCCGGCTCCCTGAACTTTTCGGGGTCGTCTCCTTGGGCGGCTGGCGTTGGGAGGCTGTGGAAGAGGAAGAGGGCGGGCGGCAAGGCCGTCAAGTCGGAGTAAGCGGGCACCGATGCCTTCGACGCGTGCTGACGTCCTGCCGCCTCGTCTTCGAGCTCTGCTTCCAGCGCCGCCATCACCATCCAGCCTTTGGACGGCCACCAAGATGTTCTCTTGGTGTCTTCTGCCACCCGTAGCTCGCCTAGGCGCTCCTTTTGTCCTTTTCGCCTCCTTGACCTGCCTCCTGAGGAGAGGGACAAGAAAGGGATTACGGACACCTTATCTCTTTTTAGTTTGTAAGCCTTCGGGCCTTTGTTGAATTTAAAACTTGTAATCCCATCATTCATGTTTTTCATTCCCTATGGACTGTACCTGAGTGGAATGTTTTTTTAATGAAAAAGGGATGCTTGTCGGGTCATTTGTTTGTGGGTGGAACCCACGACAAGGAGTAAATCCTTGATATCTTCAAGATAAACATTTCCTTATCCGGTAACAGGCCTTGCCATCTCCCCACTTCGCTCGACCTTCCTCACGCCTTTGGCGGAGGTAGGGATGAGGTGGGTTTAGGCTCCTTGTTTCATCCTTTAACTGCCGCGACTACGACCAAACTTGGCCCCAGGAACGAGCCCTAGGGCCTAGAGTTAGGGGAGCACGGTAGCTTAGGGGAAAACAAGGTTTCACATACCTCAGTCCATAATTGAATGCATGATAAGGGATGAAGAACTTATCTGAAGCTGCAGTCCCCGGCAACCCTGGTTCGCCATGGGTGAATCTTTGCTCTTGCAGCCCCCGGCAATACTGACTTGCCGGGGGCTAGATGCTGGTCTGTTCCTCTTTTTTTTTCCTCCCCAAGTGGTTCGGCATGGATATCTGTGTGTCCTGTGAACCAAAGAAGACAAAAGAAAGACAAAGAGACGCACACTCGACCTCTAAGCTAGGGGTTAGTCGCCGCTAAGCACTATCAACCCTAACCAAGGACGAGACTCGACCTAGCATGCATGCTATAACTTAGGGCGCCAGCGCTTCATTTATTTATGCTCAGGGTCTGCGCCTGGCTTTGTACAATGGGGTACATGCATCATCGGCAAGGCTCATACAAAAGGTGGCTTGCCGGGGGGCCCGGCAAGCCATGCCTCACGGGTAAAACTTGCGAAGATGCTCAATGTTCCAGGAGTTACTCACCGGAACGACATCTTCGGTCTCCAGGCGGACTGCGCCAGGCCTGGTGACTCGTATTACCCGATAAGGGCCTTCCCACTTTGGCGTCAACTTGTTGGAATTCTTGGCCGATTGAACGCGCCGAAGAATAAGGTCGCCTTCCTCAAAGCTTCGGGCATGAACCTTGCGGCTATGGTAGCGGCGCAAGGCTTGCTGGTAGTGCGCTACTCTCACAGCCGCCCGAAGACGATCTTCCTCAAGGAGCATTGTGTCATCTTGCCGCAATTTCTCTTGCTCAAGCTCGTCATAAGAGAGTACTCTAGGTGACTCGTATATGAGTTCCGTGGGGAGAACTGCTTCTACCCCGTATACCAGGGCAAAGGGTGTCTGGCCGGTGGCTCGATTTGGTGTTGTTCTGATTGACCAAAGAACCGCCGGCAATTCATCTATCCAGCGCCTTCCACTCTTGTGCAGTCTGTCAAAGGTCTTCGTCCTCAGGCCTCGCAGTACTTCAGCATTTGCCCTCTCGGCTTGACCATTGCTTCGTGGGTGAGCAACGGAAGAGAAACAGACCTTGCTGCCGAGGTCTTGAATATATTGCATGAAGGTGTGGCTTGTGAACTGCGTGCCATTGTTTGTGATAACCCTATTGGGTACACCAAAATGGCACACCAGCCCTTTGAAGAACTTGACGGCTGACTGTGCTGTGACCTTCCTCACTGCTTCCACTTCTGGCCACTTTGTGAACTTGTCGATTGCAACGTACAAGTACTCAAAGCCCCCAACAGCGCGGGGGAAAGGGCTCAGTATGTCGAGCCCCCAGACCGAGAAAGGCCAGGAGAGAGGAATGGTTTGAAGGGCTTGAGCTGGCTGATGAAGCTTCTTTGAATGGAACTGACACGCTTCACACCTGGTGACTAGTGTCGTCGCATCCTGGAGGGCGGTGGGCCAGAAGAAGCCTTGCCGAAACGCTTTGCCGGCAAGGGCCCTTGACCCGATGTGGGATCCACATATGCCTCCATGTATCTCCGCCAATAGCCCCAGTCCTTCCTCTCGAGGGATACACTTCAATTTCACGCCGTTCGACCTCTTTCTGTACAGGACGTCATCGACGAACTGGTACATACTAGAGCGACGGGCTACTTTTTCCGCTTCTTCCTGCTCCTTAGGAAGTTCCCCTGTTTGGAGGAATCGGACAGTATGCTGTGCCCACGCTGGAGCCTGGGGCTCGACGGTGAGGACTAAAGGCATTTCCTCCGCTATCGGAGCGGCTGTCTCCATGGCAAGAGCTTGATGCCTGTCGGAGCTAGCCGTCCCGTGGCGGGCCCAGTGTCTCTGGCAACATCCTTGCCGGCGGCTTCGGGGAGCTCGGCGGGAAAGTACTTGTCGGGCCCTGATTTTCTCCTCTTGTTCTGCTCTGTTGATGGATCAACGGATGGCTGAGTTAGCCGAAGCACAAAGGTACCTGGTTCCACAGGTAGCTTAAGGGCAGCACGTTTTGACAGGTAATCGGCGATATCATTCTCCGCTCGGGGAACGTATTCTGCCTGTATACCATCAAAACGGTCTTCCATCTTTCTCACTTCATCGACGTAGGTTTTCATCAACGGGCTCTGGTAATCCTTGTTGACTTGCTTGATGACAAGTTGCGAGTCGCCTCTGACGACGAGTTTCTGTATTCCGAGGTCCGCCGCGATCCTAAGACCGGCGAGCAGCCCTTCGTACTCAGCCGTATTGTTTGTTGACACCTCCCTGGGGAAGTGCATCTGGATCACGTACTTGAGGTGCTCTCCGGTGGGCGTGAGAAGCAGTACGCCAGCCCCGGCGCCCTATAAGGAGAAAGCTCCATCAAAGTACATGATCCAGTCGCAACTTGCCTCCTTGCCGGGGAGAGCAGTCTCTTGGGTTTCTTCGTCAGGCGTCGCAGTCCATTCTACAACGAACTCCGCCAGGACTCGGCTTTGAATCGTCGAGGTACTCTCAAACTTGAGGCCAAAGCTGGACAGTTCCAGTGCCCACTCTACGATCCTTCCCGTTGCGTATGGATTGTGCAATATCCGTTGCAGAGGGAGGCGAGTGACGACAGTGATTTCGTGCGCCTGGAAGTAGTGACGCAGCTTCCTCGAGGCCATAAGAAGGACGAAGAGCAGCTTCTGCACACCGGAGTACCTCGATCTAGCCCCCTGCAGGAGGGAACTAACAAAGTAGACAGGGTGCTGCATCATTTTCTTCTTCGGCGGCACTTCAATTGGCTGCGTCGTCTCGGCATCGGTGGCATCGGGCTCCGTCGCTGCTATTACCTCATCATCAATTTCTCTCTGTGCTACTAGTGCGGCGCTGACCACCTGGTTCGTTGCCGCCAGGTACAGCAGCAACGGTTCCTGTGGCCTAGGCGCAACTAGTATTGGCGCGGAGGAGAGGAACCTCTTCAAATCTTGCAATGCTGCTTCGGCTTCTGGCATCCACTCCATCAGGCCCGCCTTTTTCAAAATCTTGAAAAAGGGAAGGGCGCGCTCGGCGGACTTGGAAATGAACCTGCTCATGGCCGCAACGCAACCAGCAAGCCGACGCACATCCTTGACTCGCTTGGGCGCTTCAATCTGCTCTATAGCTTTGATCTTGTCCGGATTGGCCTCTATCCCATGCTGTGACACAAAGAACCCGAGAAGCTTGCCAGACGGGACGCCGAAGACGCATTTCTCAGGGTAACGTGACCTTTCCCTTTGGTTGACTTCTTCTTGGGTTGACCCCCTGAAACGTGCCCGTCTCTTCGAGGTCTTCATCAGGAATCTACAATTTCTCGATCACGGCAGGCGAGATTAAGTTCAGACCGGCCCCGCCATCGACTAGCATCTTTGTCACCTTGAGGTTGCGTATTATTGGTGAAACCAACAATGGCAAGCACCCGACTGCAGTAGTGCGATCAGGGTGATCCTCAGTGTCAAAAATGATAGGTGTGCTGAACCACATCAGCAGCCTTTGGGCATCAAACGACGGTTCCGCCACTGTAATCTCACACGCCCAATGTTTAAGCTAGCAGTGAGAGGTATGCAGCGAGGCGCCGCCATCGACGCACATGGCCTCTGTAGCTTTCTGAAATTCTTGGTCACCAGACTCATCGTCATCCTCGTGATCATCGTCTTCTGCCTTTTTGTCACGGCCCCGGGCGGGCCTCTCCTGCTGTTTATCTTTGTCGCGACGGCCCTCCTGGCCGTCACGCTTCTTGCCGGACCCCTCAGCACCATCCTGGCCTTTCTCCTTGTCCCGCCTCTCATATTCAGCCCTCTGCTTCTCAGCAAGGAGCTCAACCTGTCGGCAGTTCTAGAGATCATGGCCTTTGGTGCGATGGATCTTGCAGTATTGCTTGTCGGAGTTTCCTGGCTTCTCGGTAGCCGCCAAGTCCCGGCAGGCGACACATCCGGCAATTTCCTTGCCGGGGTCATCTGCCTTGGTTTTCTTGGCAGAGCCGGCGTCGTCAGATCCCTCAACGGCAAGCACAGCTTTACCTTTGCGCTTCCTGTTGCGGCGCCGGCCTTTCTTCGCCGGGGCGGCAGTATCCTCATCTGAGGGGTCGGTTTCCACGCCGGCATCTTCGCCGGGGTACTTCCTTCCCTCTTCAGCTCGGGCACATCTGTCAGCAAGAACATAGAGTTCTGCCACATCTTTCACCTTGTTCATTGCCAGTTCTTCATGCATCTTGCGGTTACGCACGTTCTGATGGAATGCGCTGATGATGGCGGCAGGGTGAACATCAGGAATATTGTACTGTACCCGGCTGAACCTCTGTATATACTTGCGCAGACTCTCGCCTCCCTTCTGGGGAATGACATGCAGGTCGCTTGCTTGGACATGGGCTTGGTGACCTCCAGTAAAGGCGCCCACAAACTCATGGCACAAATCCGACCAGGAAGAAATAGAGTCTATCGGCAAGTGCATCAACCACAACATGGCGTTGGGTTTAAGAGCCAATGGAAAGTAATTCGCAAGCACCTTATCATCGCGGGCTCCAGCGGCTTGAATCGCGATGGTGTAGATGCTGAGGAACTCAGATGGGTGAGTCTTCCCGTTGTACTTTTCGCCAACGTCAGGTTTGAAGGTGCGGTGAGTGGGCCACTGGAACTGCCGCAGCTCACGGGTAAAAGCCGGACAGCCTACCTCGTAAGGTAGGCCTCCAGGGCTCTCCGGGGCCGGGTGGTTCACAGCAGGCCCTGCTCGCCTGTCTGACTGGTGGCGCGCTCCGCGCCGACGCTCGATAGTGGTTCGAGCGTCTTCATGGGCTCGTTCCCAAAGAACTTGGCGCTGGTCACAGTGGGTCCGCGGGTCAGACGATGCTATGGAGATGTCGTCACCCGCGACGTCGCGACGAGCCGGCGTCCGCGGTACCGGATGGGGAAGAGGTGAATGCACCGTGGTCGCGGCGCCACCGGCTTTTCCGCCACTGGTCCGCGGGACTCCATCGGAGCATCGAGCCGGGGGCCCTACCGGACTTGGTTCGTCTTTGTTGGCCACCGCAACAAGGCTTCGGATAGTGGCTCTCCATTCGTCGAGTTTCCTCGTAGTGGGAGGAAAGTCGAGGAGCAACTGCGCGCGTGCCAGGGCCTCCGCTGGCGTCGGTGGCAGCGAAACCTGCACGGATCACGATGCGCTTCGACTTCTGACCATGTCAGAAGGAGCTCTATCACGACCCCGCGGTCGCATGCCGTTTTCACCAGCGCCTCGGCGAGTGGGCAGGTCTTCTACGTCCCGGGAGTGGCGCTCGGGGCTCTTCCCGCGGCGATGCCCGGGATCTTCGGTGTGATTACGCCGTTCGTCGCGCGCTGGCTGGGAGGAGCGCACTGTTGGCACCGGCGTGGGAGTCTTGGAGGCCCTTGCGTCGCCTTCGGGCGGGGCAGCGATGACCTTGGAAGGCCCCGCTCCACCCGCGAAGGGCTTGGCTCCGCCTTTGGATTTGGCGACGTGTGGCCCGTTACCAGGCGCACAAACATTGCCGCCTCCCAAACTCCGGCTGCTGGGATGGTGTTGGTGTTTGAGAGCAGCGCCCCGGGTCCTTTCTGCGACCGGTCCGCTGCTCGCCCGCGTCAGGACGGGCTGTCTGGCTTCCGACTGGCCAACCGCCACCGTCGTCTTCTTCTTGGGCGCCATGATGATGAAGAAGCGCCGAACTAACTGCTAAATCCGATTCTCACAACTGCACCCCCTACCTGGCGCGCCAAAGATGTCGGTGGGAACGACACATATGGGATCACAAGAATCCCTACTGTGGTTAGCGGGGCGCGGGGTCGTGAGAAGAGCGGATCAAATAGATAGCACACAGTTCGTTTATCCAGGTTCGGGCCGCGAGGATGCGTAAAACCCTACTCCTGCTTTGGTGGATTGTATATCTGTGTTCTTGAGCTAGCTATGGGGCGTGAGGAGCTCCAAAAAGCCGAATCCTTCCTCTGGTCACCTCAGGCCTCCTTTTAGAGAAAAAAGGGGTTGCCACAGTGGCACACAGGAGGTGGAAAGGGTACAGTGCTGCGAGGTTATCCCTCGCATCACATGACAAGGCGCATTTAATGTGTCTTGCTTAGGTGTCCTTGCTTTATCGGGGACGGGGGAGAAACATGTCTCGTCCATCGCCGCTCCTTCTTGTGTCGACACGCGCCCTGGCCAGCAACGCCTGTGATGCCATGTAGGTAGGCAGGCAGCTGAGGTGGCGCAGTGGTGGGTCTTCACGAAGATCTGCATGCCGCCACGCGGGTGCCTGCCCAGCTGGTTGGGTCGGCAGCTGCATGCATGCGATGGTGGAGGTTTAGCCAGCATGGGCCTGATGGCGGCCCTGCGGGTGTCCTCGGCAAGGGCCTTGTCGGGGCCCCGATAAGGGTCTTGCCGAGGCGCCTGCTGTCATCCCCGGCAAGGCGCTTGCCGGGGGCCTTGAGGTCTTCCTCGGCTGGGATCCCGCCAAGGGTTGTCGTCTCCTTAGTGCGTATCTGATCTTGAATGTCTTCACAAAGATCTGCATGCCGCCACGGGGATGTCTCCCAAATCCTTTCCCTTTGGGGGCAGTGGACTCAAGGGTGATTTGCTCCGTAGGCACGGGACGAGTCGCCACGGCAAGGGTCTTGCCGGGGCTGCTAGAACTGTCTCTCGGCAAGGATCTTGCCGGGGGAGTCCGCTTCGTCCCCTTTGCTCTTCGTGGTCTTGGCCTTGGCATTGTTCTAGTTCTCTTGAGCTCCGGTCTTACCCTGTCTCACCTCCCTTGCCTTGCTTGGTGTGGTGGTATCCGCGGCTCAGACTGCCCGTGCACAGTTATAGGGGTACAAAAAGTGTACCCCTCTTTTTGTACACCGACACTCGCCGGATCTGCTTCTGCGGCCGCATCTACCCCTCCCACCTCCCCTAGAAACAAGTAGGCTGCTCATCCACCACTGTACCACAGCCCATTCAGTGCCGACCTTGTCCATGATGCCGGATCTGCTTCGCCGGTACTCTCGTCAACCGCCGTGCATCTGCAGTGGCTCATTCATACTCCCCACCGGAGACGCTTCGTCCACACACCTCGGAGCCGCCCCACCGACGCCCCCGTCGACGGCCTCTGATCCTCTTCGCTGACACCTTCCTCAACCCTACCGGAGCCGCTTCGCCGACACCTTCCTCAACCCTACCGGAGTAGCTTCGCCTATATCATTCTCAACCCTACCGGGGTCGCTTTGCCAACTCACAAGTTCACGGCCTCAGATCCGCTTCCTCGCACCCTCATCTAACCTACCGAAGAAGCTTCTGACGCCCCATCCATGGCCGCAGATCCGCATCGTCGACACCACCCTTAACCCAACCACCGGAGCAACTTTTGACGCCCCGTCCATGGCCGCGGATCCGCATCATCGACACCATCCTTAACCCAACCACTGGAGCAGCTTCACCTATGCCCTCGTCCACGACCATAGATCTGCTTCACCCACACCGTAGTCCACCCTACCGGAGCCGCTCCACAAACACCCTACTCGACGGTTCTAGATCTCCTTACCGGACCCCGACAGCCAGCGCAGCGTCATCACCCTCGACGTTTCTAACCTGATTCCCACAGTCTGGAGAGATGCCAAGCACTTGCCACGGCCTAGGTACTTGTCACCTTTAAACCCGTCCAGCATCACCTGCCCGATGTACTTCAAATATACTAACCGGTCGCTGTTACCTGTTATGCAGCTGGCAAAAACTACAAGGACGATGTTTCTTCTGGATCTAACAGCTTGGCCAACCAAGATCCTGGACCGAGGCATTGCTATGATGTTGTAAGCGCGTCTCTCTCTTGTATTGTTCTGTGCCCGCCAGCGTGCTTTGCTAGGATTTTCGACCAGTAATCCCTTTGTGCAGACAATGATTTCTACTACTGGCTGCTAAATTAGATATGTAGATGTCGTACATGATACAACCTCGTACCTCCGTTCCTAAATATAAGTCTTTCTAGAGATTCCACTATAGGCTACATACGGAGCAAAATGAGTGAATCTACACTCGAAAATGCATCTACATACATCTGTATGTGGTCCATACTGGAATTTCTACAAAGACATATATTTAGGAACAGAGGCAGTACATTGCACAAAATCGTAGGTGGCATGTAGGAATTCCAGTGCACTACATTAGGCTCCCTTAGAGTGCCTGCTAGTCCAGCATACAGAGTCATGGCTAGTTTATGGTCCGCACACAATCATTAATTGGTGGTTTAAATATGCGCAAGGGATATGCAATGTAGTATCATGTAGAGATGTCTGAAATTAGCCGTGTCAACATGTAGATAGGGTTACACAATGAAAAAGTACAAGATGTATGTGGCAATTTCATGGAACATTGCAAAAAAAGGAGAGGCAGCGGTGAGTCTATACAGTGTGCCATGGTACATCACTCCTCCATTGCAATCATCGTGACATGTTATTTGTATGCTAGTTCTATTAGCCAAGTTTCTTAGGGACAGTTATTACGAGTTATCCTAAGAAAATAACCACCTGTGAATATCAGCTCCATGTAATAAGCCAACCAGTTCTTTTCATTGCATTTTCAGCTTATTTTTGGTATGATCAGTGGAAAGTCTAGATTGCATTATATTTTTTTCATTTTGCTGCCCATATGGAAATTAATTTGACTTGCAAACATCACAAATTGAACCCAGTGCAGTAATTAATATGATAGGAAAACAGACCATCACTATTTGCTCAAAATGCAAATACAAAGATACCATCTACTTGGCACAATCTACTTTGGTCAATGTTTTCCATAGAGATCCCATTGCCTAATTTAAACGAAGAATGCATGACCCACATTTAAATGAAGAACAATTATTTATTGAAATTCGATGGTCCAAGTGGCTGGTTATTATCGTATAGCAGCACCACCTGAAAGCATCATATAGCAGCAGCAACAGCTCATAGCAACTCATCATACAACAGCAGCAATCTGTAATTCATCATATACCAGCAGCAGCTCATAGCAATTCATCATATAGCAGCAGCAGGAGCAGCTCATAGCAATTCATCATATAGCAGCAACAGGAGCAGCTCATAGCAATTCATCATATAGCAGCAACAGGAGCAGCTTGTAGCAACTCATCATATAGCAGCAGCAGGAGCAGCTTGTAGCAACTCATCATATAGCAGCAGCAGCTCAGAGAAATTCATCATATAGCAGCAGCAGCAGCTCATAGCAACTCATCATACAGCAACAGCTCATAGCAATTCATCATATAGCAGCAGCAGGAGCAGCTCATAGCAATGCATCATATAGCAGCAGCAGAAGCAGCTCACAGCAATTCATCGTATAGTGGAAAGGGGAGAGGAGATGCAAGCGGGCAGGGCAATGAATGCTTGCGTGTTTGTTTTTACTTGAGGGTCAGGTGTGACACGGGCGTCAGCAGTTGCATTTCAAGTGTAATATAGGCAGACAACAGAGTCATTTCACTATTCCCCTTCCCTTCAATTTTTAGTGAGGTTCTACCCGAAACACCCCCCTCCAAAGTGAAATTAGTTAAGCCCAAGCCCATAACTCAAAAATGACTTCTTTACATCTTTTATGGCTTATTTTGACAATATGCCCTGAAAAGGCGGAATCGAACTGGCCCTTAACCTGCAATTCAATTGTGCGTGCAATGATGAATCACTCCTGCCTGCTATCTGTACATTTAGGCATCATCATACATGGCATAACCTAATACATGTGCATTCCATTGTAGAATCTGGAATATGCAATGTTTATGTTAGTTCATACGTTGCACATGATGTTTAAATGCCCCTTAAATCTGGTCAGTCAAGTGATGGTCTTTAAGCCTCCTTCTTTGCTTCTTTTCTTGATATGTAAGATTTTCTCACACATCTGTTCAATTGCTTGTTTGCATCATCCAGCCATACTAGGACTGTTTGCTTTGATTACTTGCTATTCTTGACATAACACTCTAACAGAGCTTGTCAACGATTTAAACACTAAGGGCTGCTGTAGTGGGGCCTTGTCTAACTCATAGGTGACATAAAGGTTTGGTTGTACACTACAGTAGGCTCTCCAAGAGTACCTGGAGATCCAGTTCAAAGGTATGCCTAGTTTTTACATAGTGCAGACATAGTAAATGCTCATTTCATTGTGTGCAAGTGCAAGAGATGCGGCATGTTTCATTATGTGGTGTTGTTTTGTTATAATCTCATTCTTTTGTGTTCACAGACTCGAAAGTATGCATATTTATCTTCCAAGGAGACGAGTAACTAGTTTGTGTCACCTTGCAGAGGAGGTGCAATGAAGATAAGATTGAGGATTTCCAAGTACAAGATGTTAGGAAGGAGCCTTGCAAGAGAAGTAGGAGCTGCGCTGAGCCTCTTCAACCTGCTAAGGTAAGTCACCGTATGCAACTCAATAGTTTAATTCCTTGTTTGTTTCAGGCATAGTTAATTTTCTCTTTTCAATTGCTTTATTTGTCCTCAGTTAATGAGATGCCCAAATGATCATGCCTGATGTTCGGTACTTGTATCACTATTAGTTGACATAATTAAAGGCTTTACCATTTAATTACTCTACCGAAGTGTGCCTGAAGCTTTTAAGTCTATTAACCAACTATTATTGCATGAGGCTCACAATCTAGTTTATACTACGCTAATGATTGCATAGTTTTGCTTGCTGTAGTATGTTTGTATGAAACCCTCTGCTGTTCATTATGCTCCCTAAGACTTTAATTGAGGCACAGATTGGCCTACTGCTTGCTTACTTATACGCAACGTGCTGTCTAAATTTGTAACTTGTCTGTGTTTTCGATTGGGCCCCAACATCATGCTCCTCTGGTGAGCTAAGAGGGATTTATGTATGCAGGCTGCACAGACTATCTTTTTTATAATTTTTAAAATATCACCTGCTTATGCTTCATGACGTGTAACATTTTTTTTGAAAGTGACGTGTAACATTATTGTTAGTCCTGTTTTGCCATGTAGTACAAAATAGTGTCTTGTTCGCTTCACTATTGTAACTATATTTTTGCCCTAGTCATGTGTACTTACAGAAACATTTCAGGATGAAGTGACATCAACACAAAGATTTGCGAGCAGTGCGGCATGGCCGTTATTGAATGATTATGGATTGGAATTGGAATGTGCTGATGTTCTTGAGCATCAACTAGAGGTGGCAAGCCAACGTGTACATGATTGTCAACGTATAATCAACAAGTTGAGACTGGACATGCAGGTATTAGATGCAGGAGTCAAAAAATGAAACAAGACACTAGGGTAACCATGAAGGAATTGGAGATTTTGTAGACTGAAATTTGTGCTATCTGAATCCGGCCAATCCTATTTTCTGAAGAGATTATAGTTCAAATGGAGTTAAGTTGATGTGCGTCCATAATGTATGAGATGTATTTGCCCAGTGTATGTAATTGCTGTTTGTGTATGCTTTATTATCACCTATGCCGAACCATAATGCCCAGTGGGTATAATCGGTTGTAATTTCTTTATTGTATAGTGTAGGATTATTCTACCTGTCTATGCCTTGATCTCTTTGATGTAATAGTGTAGGCTTTTTAGAGGTGATAGTATTAAGTAGGATAATTCTTTGAATATGCTATATCGTTCAAACAAGGGCCAATTCGCCCAACCATGGCCCTTCACGGGCTGTCGGATCCATGGGCCTTCTATGTCTCCTAGGATCCATGGGCCTTGTACGTCTCGTAGGATCCATGGGCCGCCGACTCATTTATGGGTCTTGTACGAGCCTTTAATGGGCCGTAGACGGGACTTTAATGGAAATCGTACATTTTATGGGCTGACCATAACAGGCCGTTAATAGGCCGTATTTGGTGATGCTATGAAAATGGCCCAACAGACTAATGGTCCGCAAACGGACCGACTGTAACTACCGGCTGAATTTGGCCCCCAAACAGAAAATGACAGTAATGGGCCGTAAGTAACCGAATGCTGCAAATGAGCCCAAGAATAAATGGGCCCTCAGAAGGCCGAAAGTTAACTTGGGCTGGAAACGGCCCAACGGAATAACGGGCCGTTAATGGGTATAAAGTGATACACTATTCATTACGGGCCAGTTTCACCATGGGTCGTTAATGGGTGTAAAGTAATACACGATTCATTACGGGCCAGTTTCAGCACGGGCCGCTAATGGGCCAAGAGTTACAAAGGGCCTCATATGGGCCGAAAGATGCCATGGGCTATACATGGGCCAGAAGTGAAAAGGGCTAGAATCATATTGAACGGCCCAGATGACGCTACTGGGCCTAATTCGGATAGGGCGTAACGGGCCTTGGGTTAGCAGGATGTAAATGGGCTATATGCGAACATGCCGTTAACAGGCTTTCCATGGGCCGGCCCGCCAGCTTTTGACCAAGTCAAATGGGCCGGCCTTTTTACAGGAATGGGCCATTGTTGGGCCATGCCACGTGTCGACGTATCATAGGCGCCTTCTGTCCAATGAGTGGATGACATATGTCCCAATGAAGAGCCGACACGTGTTTCCTCTAGCCAATGATGATTTTACACGTGGAAAATCCCCATTGGTCAGGGCAGTTAACGGGTTATCAGATCCAAACCCGACCCGATAGCTTAACGGTGTTCCATTATGGTGGATGCCACGAGTCGGTCACCCTTGACGAAAGAACTTCTGTGACACGCGATTTATTGTCATGGAAGTGGACACTTCCGTGATGATAATTTTGGTAATGTCATGGAACACTTCTACGACAGCACAGGTATGACTATCTTGATTCTGTCATAAATTTGTCATGGATGTACATGCATGACAAAAAAGCGACCTACTGTGACAAACACGTATCATCATGGAAGTGTATTTTTTGTAGTGGTGCGCCCCCTACCTCGTGGGCCCCCTGGTGGCCCTCTGATGCGCATCTTTGGCTATATGGAGTCTTTTGTCCGAGAAAAAATCATAAGCAAACTCACGGGACGAAACTCCGCCACCACGAGGTGGAACCTTGGCGGAACCAATCTAGGGCTTCGACAAAGCTGTTCTGCCAGGGAAACTTCCCTCCGGGAGGGGGAAATCATCACCATCGTCATCACCAACGATCCTCTCATCGGGAGGGGGTCAATCTCCATCAACATCTTCACCAGCACCATCTCATCTCAAACCCTAGTTCATCTCTTGTATCCAATCTTTGTATCCAAACCTCAGATTGGTACCTGTGGGTTGCTAGTAGTGTTGATTATCCATTGTAGTTGATGCTAGTTGGTTTACCTGGTGGAAGATCATATGTTCAGATCCATTATGCATATTAATACCCCTCTGATTATGAACATGAATATGCTTTGTGAGTAGTTACGTTTGTTCCCGAGGACATGGGAGAAGTCTTGCTATTAGTAGTCATATGAATTTGGTATTCGTTCGATATTTTCATGAGATGTATGTTGTCATCCCTCTAGTGGTGTCATGTGAACGTCGACTACATGACACTTCACCATTGTTTGGGCCTAGAGGGAGGCGTTGGTTTTTCCCCCAAGAGGAAGGGATGATGCAGCAAAGTAGCGTAAGTATTTCCCTCAGTTTTGAGAACCAAGGTATCAATCCAGTAGGAGGCTACGTGCGAGTCCCTCGTACCTGCACAAAACAAATAAATCCTCGCAACCAATGCGATAAGGGGTTGTCAATCCCTACACGGCCACTTACGAGAGTGAGATCTGATAGATATGATAAGATAATATTTTTGGTATTTTTATGATAAAGATGCAAAGTAAAATAAACGGAAAGTAAAAGGCAATGGAAATAACTAAGTATTGGAAGATTAATATGATGAAGATAGACCCGGGGGCCATAGGTTTCACTAGTGGCATCTCTCATGAGCATAAGTATTCTACGGTGGGTGAACGAATTACTGTTGAGCAATTGATAGAATTGAGCATAGTTATGAGAATATCTAGGCATGATCATGTATATAGGCATCACGTCCGAGACAAGTAGACCGACTCCTACCTACATCTACTACTATTACTCCACTCATCGACCGCTATCCAGCATGCATCTAGAGTATTAAGTTCATGAAAACAGAGTAACGCCTTAAGCAAGATGACATGATGTAGAGGGATAAACTCATGCAATATGATGAAACCCCATCTTGTTATCCTCGATGGAAACAATACAATACGTGCCTTGCTGCCCCTACTGTCACTGGGAAAGGACACCGCAAGATTGAACCCAAAGCTAAGCACTTCTCCCATTGCAAGAAAGATCAATCTAGTAGGCCAAACCAAACTGATAATTCAAAGAGACTTGCAAAGATAACCAATCATACATAAAAGAATTCAGAGAAGATTCAAATATTGTTCATAGATAGACTTGATCATAAATCCACAATTCATCGGTCTCAACAAACACACCGCAAAAAAGAAGATTACATCGAATAAATCTCCACAAGAGAGGGGGAGAACATTATATTGAGATCCAAAAAGAGAGAAGAAGCCATCTAGCTAATAACTATGGACCCGTAGATCTGAGGTGAACTACTCACACTTCATCGGAGGGGCTATGGTGATGATGTAGAAGCCCTCCATGATGGATACCCCCTCCGGCGGAGCTCCGGAACAGGCGCCAAGATGGGATCTCGTGGATACAGAAAGTTGCGGCGGTGGAATTAGGGTTTTGACTCCGTATCTGATCGTTTGGGGTACGTAGGTATATATAGGAGGAAGGAGTACGTCGGTGGAGCAACAGGGTGCCCACGAGGGTGGAGGGCACGCTTAGGGGGGTAGGCGCGCCCCCCTACCTCGTGGCCTCCTCATTTGTTTCTTGACGTAGGTTCCAAGTTCCCTGGATCATGTTCAGCGAGAAAATCACGTTCCCAAAGGTTTCATTCCATTTGGACTCCGTTTGATATTCCTTTTCTTCGAAACCCTAAAAAAGGCAAAAAACAGCAATTCTGGGCTGGGCCTCTGGTTAATAGGTTAGTCCCAAAAATAATATAAAAGTGGATAATAAAGCCCAATAATAATATAAAAGTGGATAATAAAGCCCAAAATAGTAGATAATATAGCATGGAGCAATCAAAAATTATAGATACGTTGGAGACGTATCAAGCATCCCCAAGCTTAATTCCTACTCGTCCTCGAGTAGGTAAATGATAAAAATAGAATTTTTGATGCGGAGTGGTACTTGGCATAATTTTAATGTAATTCTTCTTAATTGTGGTATGAATATTCAGATCCGAAAGATTCAAGATAAAATTTCATATTGACATAAAAATAATAATACTTCAAGCATACTAACTAAGCAATTATGTCATCTCAAAATAACATGGCCAAAGAAAGTTCATCCCTACAAAATCATATAGTTTAGTCATGCTCCATTTTCGTCACACAAGAATGCTCTCATCATGCACAACCGCGATCACAAGCCAAGCAATTGTTTCATACTTTAGTAATCTCAAACCAATAAACTTTCACGCAATATATGAGCACGAGCCATGGATATAGCACTGTGGGTGGAATAGAATATGATGTTGGGGGTTATGTCGAGAAGACAAAAAAGGAGATAGTCTCACATCAACGAGGCTAATCAATGGGCTATGGAGATGCCCATCGATTGATGTTAATGCAAGGAGTAGGGATTGCCATGCAACGGATGCACTAGAGCTATAAATGTATGAAAGCTCAACAAAAGAAACTAAGTGGGTGTGCATCCAACTTGCTTGCTCACGAAGACCTAGGGCACTTGAGGAGGCCCATTGTTGGAATATACAAGCCAAATTCTATAATGCAAAATTCCCACTAGTATATGAAAGTGACAAAACAAAAGACTCTCTATCATGAAGATTATGGTGCTAATTTGAAGCACAAGTGTGGAAAAAGGACAGTAGCATTGTCCCTTCTTTATTTTTTTATTTAGCCTTTCTTGTTTTGGCCTTTCCCCCCCTTTTTACTTTTTTTATTTGGGACAATGCTCTATTAATGATGGTCATCACACTTCTATATACTTACAACTCAAGAATTACAACTCGATACTTATAACAAGATATGACTCTATATGAATGCCTCCGGCGGTGTACCGGGATATGCAATGAACCAAGAGTGACATCTATGAAAGAATTATGAATGGTGGATTTGCCACAAATACTATGTCAACTACATGATCATGCTAAGCAATATGACAATGATGAATGTGTCATGATGAACGGAATGGTGGAAAGTTGCATGGCAATATATCTCGGAATGGCTATGGAAATGCCATAATAGGTAGGTATAGTGGCTGTTTTGAGGAAGATATAAGGAGGTTTATGTGTGAAAGAGTGTATCATATCACGGAGTTTGGATGCACCGGCGAAGTTTGCACCAACTCTCAATGTGAGAAAGGGCAATGCACGGTACCGAAGAGGCTAGCAATGATGGAAGGGTGAGAGTGCGTATAATCCATGGACTCAACATTAGTCATAAAGAAGTCACATACTTATTGCAAAAATCTACAAGTCATCAAAAACCAAAGAACTATGCGCATGCTCCTAGGGGGATAGATTGGTAGGAAAAGACAAGCGCTCGTCCCCGACTGCCACTCATAAGGAATACAATCAAATAACACCTCATGTTTCAATTTTGTTACATAACGTTTACCATACGTGCATGCTACGGGACTTGCAAACTTCAACACAAGCATTTCTCAAATTAACAACTACTCAACTAGCACAACTTTATTATTATTACCTCCATATCTCAAAACAATCATCAAGCATCAAACTTCTCTTAGTATTCAAAACACTCATAAGAAAAAAATATTAATCTTGAACACCTAGCATATTAGGATTATTTAAGAAAATTACCATTCTATTTAAGACTCTAAAAATAATCTAAGTGAATCATGAGAGATCAATAGTTTCTATAAAACAAATCCACCACCGTGCTCTAAAAGATATAAGTGAAGTACTAGAGCAAAACTATATAACTCAAATGATATAAGCGAAGCACATAGAGTATTCTAACAAATTCCAAATCATGTATGGATCTCTCAAAAGGTGTGTACAGAAAGGATGATTGTGGTAAACTAAAAGCAAAGACTCAAATCATACAAGACGCTCCAAGCAAAACACATATCATGTTGTGAATAAAAATATAGCTCCAAGTAAAGTTACTGATAGAAGTAGACGAAAAGAGGGGATGCCTTCCGGGGCATCCCCAAGCTTTGGCTTTTAGGTGTCCTTAGATTGTATTGGGGGTGCCATGGGCATCCCCAAGCTTAGGCTCTTTCCACTCCTTGTTCCATAATCCATCAAATCTTTACCCAAAACGTGAAAATTTTACAACACAAAACTTAAAGTAGAAAATCTCATGAGCTCCGTTAGCGAAAGAAAACAAAAGACCACTTCAAGGTACTGTAATGAACTCATTCTTTATTTATATTGGTGTTAAACCTACTGTATTCCAACTTCTCTATGGTTTATAAACTATTTTACTAGCCATAGATTCATCAAAATAAGCAAACAACACACGAAAAACAGAATCTGTCAAAAACAGAACAGTCCGTAGTAATATGTAGCTAGCTCAAGATCTGGAACCCCAAAAATTCTAAAATAAATTGCTGGACGTGAGGAATTTATTTATTAATCATCTGCAAAAAGAATTAACTAAATATCACCTTCCAAATAAAAATGGCAGCAGTTCTCGTGAGCGCTAAAGTTTTTGTTTTTTACAGCAAGATATCAAGACATTCCCCAAGTCTTGTCAACGGTTCTACTTGGCACAAACACTAATAAAACACAAAAAACACAGCCTAAACAGAGTCTAGATAAGTTCTTTATAACTAAACAGAAAAAAAAAATCAAGGAATAAAAATAAAATTGGGTTGCCTCCCAACAAGCGCTATCGTTTAACGCCCCTAGCTAGGCATAAAAAGCAAGGATAGATCTAGGTATTGTCATATTTGGTTTTCAACTTTTTAGCGGAATCAAGCTCGAATCCGGGAGGTTTTTTATGTTTCCCTTCATATTCAGAAATTTTTAGATCTAACTAATCCAACCGCTTATTGCAAAGGGTAATCAACATATTCATGCGGTGGAGATTCCCGCTAACGCTTTTAAGAGGTTCAAGAGACTTTTGTAAAATCTTGGTTACTTCGCAAATTTTCTCAAAAACTTGCGTTTCCTCTTGGGTATGATGAGTCCCCTTTTGTTGAGGTAGAGTTCCTACTATACCTTCTATAATTTCATGTGCAATACTGGGATCAATTTCAATAAAATTGTCTTTGGCAACGCAATCCAAAAGTTGTCTATGAGACATATTTAGTCCAACATAGAAGTTGCGAAGCAAAATTCTAAAATTCACCTCTAGGGTACAATTACGATAAGATTCCATCATTCTAAACCAAGCATCTTTTAAATTTTCTCCTTGACTTTGTTTGAAGTGAAGAACCTCAAACTCGGGAGACAAAGGAGCAGATAAGGGACTAGCCATAATGACAAGCAAACGGAAAAAAGGCGAACGGAGAAAGAGAGGGAGGATAGAGAGAGAGGGCGAATAAAACGGCAGGGGTGAAGTGGGGGAGAGGAAAACGAGAGTCAAATGACAAATAATGTAATGCGGGAGATAGGGATTGTGATGGGTACTTGGTATATTGACTTTTGCGCAGACTCCTCGGCAACGGCGCTAGAAATCCTTCTTGCTACCTCTTGAGCACTGCGTTGGTTTTTCCCCGAAGAGGAAGGGAGGATGCAGCCAAGTAGCGTAAGTATTTCCCTCAGTTTTGAGAACCAAGGTATCAATCTAGTAGGAGGCTACGCGCGAGTCCCTCGTACCTGCACAAAACAAATAAATCCTCGCCACCAACGCGATAAGGGGTTGTTAATCCCTACACGGCCACTTACGAGAGTGAGATCTGATAGATATGATAAGATAATATTTTTGGTATTTTTATGATAAAGATGCAAAGTAAAATAAAAAGCAAAGTAAAAGGCAAAGGAAATAACTAAGTATTGGAAGATTAATATGATGAAGATAGACCCGGGGGCCATAGGTTTCACTAGTGGCTTCTCTCATGAGCTTAAGTATTCTACGGTGTGTGAACGAATTACTGTTGAGCAATTGACGGAATTGAGCATAGTTATGATAATATCTAGGCATGATCATGTATATAGGCATCACATCCGAGACAAGTAGACCGACTTCTGCCTGCATCTACTACTACTAGTTGAATGCCCGTACGTTGCCACGCGACAATATAGAGATGCTAGACCGAGTGAAATGATAAAAGAAATATGAATGCATATGCCAAGCAATGTATGCCTCTGGTTTACTATTGTGTCGTGCCAAATATTGATGTTGTTCTTTGGTTTTCGCTTTCCGCAACAACCAAGTACCGCCCACTCCTTCCCCATGGAACATCTGCTTTCGGCCTCATTTCGTGAGAAAAAGTTACTCCCTTCAATCCATATAAATTGATGCTACTTTAGTACAATTTTAGTATAAAGTTGTACTAAAGTAGCATTAATCAATTGGGATCAGAGGGAGTAGTGTCTTCCTACTACCGTCCCAACCTAAATGGTGCATCAGCACACAAAATATACACAAAATATACAGTAAAAATTAAGATATCGATTGTACTAAATAACATTGAAAACCTGCGAACAAAGCCACAACTGAATAGGAGGCAAACATTAAGATCCATAATTTGTTCAAACTTGATAGATGAAATCTATGTTATCACTTGTACAGTATCATGAGCTGCCACACCATCAACCCACTCCATGTTGCATGACAGACATCTCTTCCTCTCACATCAAATGTGCTAGTTCAAACTCCAATGCTCACTGTCCAAATCTTTTGATGCGAAGACATATAAAAACACCAACTGTAGAGATAACCGAAGGAGAATGAGAGACAAATCCTGCAACCACGATAAAACATATTTCACTAAAGAAGTAACTTTTACTTTGTCGAAATAATGTTAATATTTTATTAGGTTGCATGAAAACCTCAAAAGCTAGACAACTGTTTATTTTTAGATAGGCAGCTGCATATTTTTTTAAAATCAAGTGGTTGCTATTTGCAACAACAAAAATTAGGGGGGGTATTAATTGATAGGTCAAGAAGCAAGGAACAATAAATGTACCAAAATTATATGAAGGCAATGAAATTTAAGTGATTTAAGTGTTGTAATAGTAACTATTCAGCTGATTTCTAAGAATAAAAGGATCAAATTTTCTTGGAGAAATCATACGTACTCCCTCCGATCGAAAATAGGTGTCATCTTATTTTGGATCGGTGGGAGTACCACTTAACATTTCTACAACGTTACCAAATTGCAGCATGTTGTTTGCATTGATTTATAAAAGCATTTTCTGTCTGGCTCCTTGGTCATGCCACCTTGCTAATATTACCTCCCAATACCTACATCTACTTCTTTACCTCAATACATCCAATTCCGTTCACATATGAGGCTGAGATGCCAAGATGATCAGATCAGATGTTCAAGTTACAGCCCAACCATTGGTGTCCCTTATCTGGTATGCAACATTACAATTAGAATTAGAATTAACATATTAAGCTTTGGTCAGATCATATGCTTGGAGAGTCATTACAATATGGATAGTTTCAGCTGTGTATGACACACGCCCTTCATACAAATATGGATCAGAAAGTGAAGAATGTATAAGTGTAAACTTACATATACCTTTAGTTACTGAAACTGAACTTGTGCTTAGATGAATGATCAAATCAAAACAGAAGGGGGATAGATTAGGGGCCTAAGCTATTATATGCTCTTCACATTTTTGATTACATCTAATAGTTACATCTATATTTGTTGCTCTATCACAACAAATAATTCCAACTTTGTATAATTTAGCATGACGGAAGGAACATACATCTATACATTTACGTTTTTCACAAAACGACAACGAAAATTTCAGTGCATGATGATGCATAAACGGAAATCAAACTGAAACTAATATTTTGTCAATAAAGTGTAATTATTGATCTACTGGTTGTATTTGTATACTTTTGCCTCTAAATTTCCTTCTTAAGTCATAATCTTCAAGATCATTAATGTTCTGAAACATATACGGAGACTTGGACTATCAGAACTCAGACAACATCATCGGGAAAGTCAGCCAGCATGCATGGCAGTATCATATCTCTACCAGTATAGATAAGGCACAACTAAATTTTTCATAGTTATTCACATTGGATATATTTATATTGTCCTCGGTCTCATATCATGGCTATTGAATGAAACATGACAAAATCGAGTCTAGATAACAATTAAGTGCAATGCAGAAACCACCATAAAAAATTGCAATGCAGAATGCAGATCCAATCCCAGTGACAACTATTCGTTTATCCTCACATAGTTTTCACTACCAAGGAGAAGAATTTACCCAGCAACGAGCCAATGACCAGCCAAACTGACCTGAAATCATGAACTGAACACTGGTTTGATCCTACAAGGTGGTCGCCTCCAAGGAGAACTCTGGGATGTTGCTCTGTTTGAAACCACTTATCCCAGTTCCACCCGTTGATCTTCATGTACTCAACATGCACCAGGTACCGTGGTTGACAAAAAGACATATTAAGGTGATCCATTAATCTCTATGTACAAATGGCGAATGCTGTACTACTCATTTACCTTCAAACATCCATTTATACTACTGTACTACCCCAAGAACATGTTCATATGCTACTGTACAATGATTAGAAAGTCAAGGATCAGAAGCATGAATGAGCAGTATAATCCTGGGAAACAACTATCTTGAGGGAACAGTACAATATATATGTCACCAAAAACGCACAGTTGATTCAGGAGGCTAGTCGAATATGTGGTATTATGTGCTCCACTATGTACTGCATGTTTTGCAAGTAGAAACACCAGGAATTTTCCATCCATTTTATTGTCAATAACTTGAGTTATCCGGTCCAAACTAAAATGTAGAGGTTTGAAACATTAATGCAAGCACACCTGAGCTGTGGAAATAAACCGCTGATTGTGCTTGGGGTTAACTTGGTTCCTAATGAGGCCCACCGATGCGTCCTCCTCGCCACTACCACCTCCATGGCTCGTCCTTGCTGTTGCTGCTTTCTCCTCATCCCCAATGGGTATGTCCCCGCGCCTATTCTAAGGCTCAGCACCCCTTCGCGCTCATCGCCATGGACTCCCAGGCGTTGTGCTAGCGCTGCTCGCAGTGGAAGGCTAACGGCGCAGGGTCCAAGTGCGAGCACCCCTGCTCCGCTGCCAGCAACTGTAGCAACATCACCTCGACCGATTTCAATGGCTTCTTCGCCACCCAGATGAGCTCCCGCCCCTCGACCGTCTTCGACGAGTTGCCAGCGGTAGCCGTGATAGGCTCTCGCTCCTCCAAAACCGTCTTCGTCCTCGACTCCCCGCCGTTCTGGGCGGCCTCGACAATGACCCTGACTACCAAAGCTTCCTGGAATCGATGGTATTCATAGGCTGGGGTAGTTTGGAGGGTGAGGGGATTGGATCAGCGTGCTGGTGGCGGTGGTGGGAGTCGTGGGTAGGGGTAACCGCACGCGTGGGTCTTGGTTTGATTTTGCGTTTTAATCGGCAGTCGTTTTTCTTTTTCCTTGAGATTTTTAATCAGTAGGAAGGCACGTTTTAATCGGTAGCGAGGGATTGGGGGACTTGCGTATGAAGGTAGGGAGGTTGAACCATCACGATGTTCGATTCTCCTTTAGTACTAGAGATTACTCCATCATCGACCGCTATCCAGCATGTATCTAGAGTATTAAGTTAATGAAAACAGAGTAACGCCTTAAGTAAGATGACATGATGTAGATGGATAAACTCATGCAATATGATAAAACCCCCATCTTATTATCCTCGATGACAACAATACAATACGTGCCTTGCTGCCCCTACTGTCACTGGGAAAGGACACCGCAAGATTGAACCCAAAGCTAAGCACTTCTCCCATTGCAAGAAAGATCAATCTAGTAGGCCAAACCAAACTGATAATTAAAAGAGACTTGTAAAGATAACCAATCATACATCAAAGAATTCAGAGAAGATTCAAATATTGTTCATAGATAGACTTGATCATAAATCCACAATTCATCGGTCTCAACAAACACACCGCAAAAAGAAGATTACATCGAATAAATCACCACAAGAGAGGGGGAGAACATTGTATTGAGATCCAAAAAGAGAGAAGAAGCCATCTAGCTAATAACTATGGACCTGTAGGTCTGAGGTGAACTACTCACACTTCATCGGAGGGGCTATGGTGATGATGTAGAAGCCGTCCATGATGGATACCCCCTCCGGCGGAGCTCTGGAACAGGCCCCAAGATGGGATCTCGTGGATATGGAAAGTTGCGGCGGTGGAATTAGGGTTTTGGCTCCGTATCTGATCGTTTGGGGGTACGTAGGTATATATAGGAGGAAGGAGTACGTCGGTGGAGCAACAGGGGGCCACGAGGGTGGAGGGCGCGCTTGGGGGGGATAGGCGCGCCTCCTACCTCATGGCCTCCTCCTTTGTTTCTTGACGTAGGGTCCAAGTCCCCTGGATCATGTTCGGCAAGAAAATCATATTCCCGAAGGTTTCATTCCGTTTGGACTCCGTTTGATATTCCTTTTCTTCGAAACCCTAAAATAGGCAAAAAAACAGCAATTCTGGGCTGGGCCTCCGGTTAATAGGTTAGTCCCAAAAACAATATAAAAGTGGATAATAAAGCCCAATAATGTCAAAAACAGTAGATAATATAGCATGGAGCAATAAAAAATTATAGATACGTTAGAGACGTATCAGTTTACCTTAATACTTCTATTGTAGTTGCAGATGCATGCAATGGGGGTTAATCATAAGTGGGATGCTTGTCCAAGTAAGGACAGTACCCAAGCACCGGTCCACCCACATATCAAATTATCAAAGTACCGAACGTGAATCATATGAACGTGATGAAAACTAGCTTGACGGTAATTCCCATGTGTCCTCGGGAGCGCTTTCCTTCATATAAGAGTTTGTCCAGGCTTGTCCTTTGCTACAAAAAGGATTGGGCCATCTTTCTGCACCTTATTTACTTTTATTACTTGCTACTCGTTACAAATTACCTTATCACAAAACTATCGGTTACTGATAAATTTAGTGCTTGCAGAGAATACCTTACTGAAAACTGCTTATCATTTCCTTCCGCTACTCATTGGGTTCGACACTCTTACTTATCGAAAAGCTACGATAGATCCCCTACACATGTGGGTGATGTCTACTACACAACCTTCTTCTTGTAGACGTTGTTGGGCCTCCAAGTGCAGAGGTTTGTAGGACAGTAGCAAATTTCCCTCAAGTGGATGACCTAAGGTTTATCAATCTGTAGGAGGCGTAGGACGAAGATGGTCTCTCTGAAGCAACCCTGCAACCAAATAACAAAGAGTCTCTTGTGTCCCCAACACACCCAATACAATGGTAAATTTCATAGGTGCACTAGTTCGGCGAAGAGATGGTGATACAAGTGGTATATGGATAGTAGATAATAGTTTTTGTAATCTGAAAATATAAAAACAGCAAGGTAACTAATGGTAAAAGTAAGCATAAACGGTATTGCAATGATAGGAAAAAAGACCTAGGGTTCATACTTTCGCTAGTGCAAGTCCTCTCAATAATAATAACATAATAGGATCATATAACTATCCCTCAACATGCAACAAAGAGTCACTCCAAAGTCACTAATAGCGGAGAACGAACGAAGAGGTTATGGTAGGGTACGAAACCACCTCAAAGTTATTCTTTCCAATCAATCTGTTGGGCTATTCCTATAAGTGTCACAAACAGCCCTAGAGTTCATACTAGAATAACACCATAAGACACAACTCAACCAAAACCCTAATGTCACCTAGATACTCCAATGTCACCTCAAGTATCCGTGGGTATGATTATATGATATGCATCACACAATCTCAGATTCATCTATTCAACCAACACATAGAACCTCAAAGAGTGCCCCAAAGTTTCTACTGGAGAATCACGACGAAAACGTGTGCCAACCCCTATGCATAGGTTCATGGGCAAAACCCGCAAGTTGATCACCAAAACATACATCAAGTGAATCACGTGGTATCCCATTGTCACCACAGATACGCACGGCAAGACATACATCAAGTGTTCTCAAATCTTTAAAGACTCAATCCGATAAGATAACTTCAAAGGGGAAACTCAATCCATTACAAGAGAGTAGAGGGGGGAAGAAACATCATAGGATCCAAATATAATAGCAAAGCTCACAATACATCAAGATCGTATCACCTCAAGAACATGAGAGAGAGAGAGAGAGAGAGATCAAACACATAGCTACTGGTACATACCCTCAGCCCCGAGGGAGAACTACTCCCTCCTCGTCATGGAGAGCACTGGGATGATGAAGACGGCCATCGGAGAGGGATTGCCCCCTCCGGCATGGTGCCGAAACGGGTCTAGATTGGCTTTCGGTGGCTACGGAGACTTCTGGCGGCGGAACTCCCGATCTATTGTGCTCTCGGATGTTTTTAGGGTATATGGAGATATATAGGCGGAAGAAGTACGTCAGAGGGGCCACGAGGGTGGAGGGCGCGCCCTAGGGGGTGGGCGCACCCCCTACCTTGTGGCCTCCTTGAAGCTTCCTTGACGTAGACTCCAAGTCTCCCCGGTTGCTTCTGATCCAAAATTAAGTTCCGTGAAGTTTCAAGTCAATTGGACTCCGTTTGGTTTTCCTTTTCTGGGATATTCTAAAATAAGGTAAAAACAGAAACTGGCACTGGGCTCTGGGTTAATAGGTTAGTCCCAAAAATGATATAAAAGTGTATAATAAATCCCATAAACATCCAAAACAGTAGATAATATAGCATGGAGCAATCAAAAATTATAGATACGTTGGAGACGTATCAGCATCCCCAAGCTTAATTCCTACTCGTCCTCGAGTAGGTAAATGATAAAAAAAATTCTTTGATGCGGAGTGCTACTTGGCATAATTTCAATGTAATTCTTCTTAACTATGGCATGAATATTCAGATCCGAAAGATTCAAGATAAAAGTTCATATTGACATAAAAACAATAATACTTCAAGCATACTAACTAAGCAATCATGTCTTCTCAAAATAACATGGCCAAAGAAATTTCATCCCTACAAAATCATATAGTTTAGTCATGCTCCATTTTCGTCACACAAGAATGCTCTCATCATGCACAACCCCGATGACAAGCCAAGCAATTGTTTCATACTTTAGTAATCTCAAACTCATAAACCTTCACGCAATACATGAGCGCGAGCCATGGATATAGCACTATGGGTGGAATAGAATATGATGAGGGGGTTATGTGGAGAAGACAAAAAAAGGAGAAAGTCTCACTTCAACAAGGCTAATCAATGGGCTATGGAGATGCCCATCAATTGATGTCGATGCAAGGAGCAGGGATTCCCATGCAACGGATGCACTAGAGCTATAAATGTATGAAAGCTCAACAAAAGAAACTAAATGGGTGTGCATCCAACTTGCTTGCTCACGAAGACCTAGGGCACTTGAGGAGGCCCATCATTGGAATATACAAGCCATGTTCTATAATGAAAATTTCCCAGTAGTATATGAAAGTGACAAAACAAGAGACTCTCTATCATGAATATCATGGTGCTACTTTGAAGCACAAGTGTGGCAAAGGATAGTAGCATTGTCCCTTCTCTCCTTTTCTCTCATTTTTTGGGCCTTCTCTTTTTTATGGCCTTTCTCTTTTTTGGGCCTTCTCTTTTTTATGGCCTTTCTCTTCTTTTCTTTTTATTCCTCACTTGGGACAATGCTCTAGAAAACAATGATCATCACACTTCTATTTATTTACAACTCAATGATTACAACTCGATACTAGAACAAAGTATGACTCTATATGAATGCCTTCGGTGGTGTACCTGGATATGCAATGAATCAAGAGTGACATGTATGAAAGAATTATGAACGGTGGCTTTGCCACAAATACTATGTCAACTACATGATCATGCTAAGCAATATGACAATGATGAATGTGTCATGATGAACGGAATGGTGGAAAGTTGCATGGCAATATATCTTGGAATGGCTATGGAAATGCCATAATGGGTAGGTATGGTGGCTGTTTTGAGGAATATATAAGGAGGTTTATGTGTGACAGAGCATATCGTATCACGGGGTTTGGATGCACCGGCAAAGTTTGCGCCAACTCTCAATGTGAGAAAGGGCAATGCACGGTACCGAAGAGGCTAGCAAGGATGGAAGGTGAGAGTGCGTATAATCTATGGACTCAACATTAGTCATAACGAACTCACATACTTATTGCAAAAATCTACAAGTCATCAAAAACCTCGGTACTACACGCATGCTCCTAGGGGGATAGATTGGTAGGAAAAGACCATCGCTCGTCCCCGACCGCCACTCATAAGGAAGACAATCAAATAACACCTCATGTTTCAAATTTGTTACATAACTTTACCATACGTGCATGCTACAGGACTTGCAAACTTCAACACAAGCATTTCTCAATTTCACAACTACTCAACTAGCGCGACTTTGATATTATTACCTCCATATCTCAAAACAATTATCAAGCATCAAACTTCTCTTAGTATTCAAAACACTCATAAGAAAGTTTTTTACTAATCTTGAATACCTAGCATATTAGGATTATTTAAGAAAATTACCATGCTATTTAAGCCTCTCAAAATAATCTAAGTGAAGCATGAGAGTTCATCTATTTCTTCAAAATAAAACTACCACCATGCTCTAAAAGATATAAGTGAAGTACTACAGCAAACAACAGACTACTCTAAAAGATATAAGTGAAGATCAATGAGTAGTTGAATAATTATGCAACTATGTGAAGACTCTCTAACATTTAAGAATTTCAGATCTTGGTATTTTATTCAAACAGCAAGCAAAACAAAAAAATGACGCTCCAAGCAAAACACATATCATGTGGCGAATAAAAATATAGCTCTAAGTAAAGTTACCGATGAACGAAGACGAAAGAGGGGATGCCTTCCGGGGCATCCCCAAGCTTAGGCTCTTGCCACTCCTTATTCCATAGTCCATCGAATCCTTACCCAAAACTTGAAAACTTCACAACACAAAACTTAACGGAAAACTCGTAAGCTCTGTTAGTATAAGAAAATAAATCACCACTTCAAGGTACTGTAATGAACTCATTCTTTATTTATATTGGTGTTAAACCTACTGTATTCCAACTTATCTATGGTTTATAAACTATTTTACTAGCCATAGATTCATCAAAATAAGTAAACAACACATGAAAAACAGAATCTGTCAAAAACAGAACAGTCTGTAGTAATCTGGATCAAACGTATACTTCTGGAACTCATAAAATTCTCAAATAAATTTCTGGACCTGAGGAATTTATCTATTAACCATCTTCAAAAAGAGTTAACTAAATATCTCTTTCCAAATAAAGATGGCAGCAATTCTCGTGAGCGCTAAAGTTTCTATTTTTTACAGCATGATCAATAAGACTTTCCCCAAGTCTTCCCAAAGGTTCTACTTGGCACAGACACTAATTAAAAGCATAAAACCACATCTAAACAGAGGCTAGATGAATTATTTATTACTAAGCAGGAACAAAAAGCAAGGAACTAAGATAAAATTGGGTTGCCTCCCAACAAGTGCTATCGTTTAACGCCCCTAGCTAGGCATGATGATTTCAATGATGCTCACATAAAAGATAAGAATTGAAACATAAAGAGAGCATCATGAAGAATATGACTAGCACATTTAAGTCTAACCCACTTCATATGCATAGGTATTTTGTGAGCAAACAACTTGTGGGAACAAGAACCTACTTGCATAGGAAGGTAAAACAAGCATAACTTCAAGATTTTAAGCACATAGAGAGGAAACTTGATATTATTGCAATTCCTACAAGCATATATTCCTCCCTCATAATAATTTTCAGTAGCATCATGAATAAATTCAACAATATAACCAGCACCTAAAGCATTCTTTTCATGATCTACAAGCATAGAATTTTTATTACTCTCCACATAAGCAAGATTCTTCTCAATCGGAATAGTGGGAGTATCATAAGAAACTTGAATACTATAAATTGTTTCCACATTAAAAGAGTAATGTTCAGAAAAGGGGTAACCATAATCATGACAAGTTTTATAAATATAATCACTAATTTTTATAGCATAAGTATCATCACAATAATCATCATAAGTAGGAGGCATGCTATCATCATTATAAGTTTGCATATCAAAACTTGGGAGACTAAAAATATCGTCATTAAACATAGCTTCCCCAAGCTTAGGAAAAACATTAATTGCAGAAAATATATTCTCAAAAACATCATCTTCATCAAACATAGCATCCCCAAGATTGGGCCTTTTCATATCATAAGGATAGTCACTCTCATAATTAATAGTATGGATAGCAGCAATAGTATAGCAATTATCATATTCATCCAAGCAAGTGCCAAAAAGATTTTCAAGATCATAAGAAGTATCATTATCTTCCACAATTGTATTTTCATGAGGCACAATAGTAATAGGAGCAGCATTATTTGGGGGAGATATCTTTTTACCTCTCTTCCCTTTTCTTTTCTTCTTTTTCACCACATCATGTGTGGGTTCAATCCTCCTTTTGGAGCTCCTTATTAATGAGATTGGTTGAATAGGAGGCTCCTCCTCATTACCTGATTCATCATAAGAAATAATAGGAGGGTATTGGGAAGCCTCTTCCCTTTCATTGGTATTCTCTTCATCTTCTATTTCTTTTCTTTTCTTTATGTAGTTGGAAATATAAGGATTTTCAATACAATTCACCGCACAATACATATAAATTTCCTCTAGATCAAAATCAAGAAATCTATCAAGATTAAACTTTGGAATACCCTAAATTATACGTTTCATTTCCTCATACCCCAAAAGAAGACTAAGCTCCTTATGATGCTCAAGGGTAATCAAATTATCACAATTTTTTGATATGATTCGGTCATGAAACAATTTGCATTGGAGATTTAAATGACCATGTTCATTGCAAAGTTCACAAGGGGCGCGAAAAATATTGAATTTTTCAGCACAATCATCAAGACTTTCTTGCAACAATTTAGTTTCTAAGTACTTATGCCTCTTGCAATATCTATCTTCCCTATTTGGTGTGTACTTACAAACCCAATGCACTCCACAAAAATTGACATGTTTATAGGAGACATTTTCATCATAACTAGTGCAATCATCATTAGTATTATGGATATTCAAAGAATTCATACTAACAACATTGCAATCATGCTCATCATTCACATATTTTATGCCCAGCATTCTATGTAATTCTTCTTCTAGTATTTGAGCACAATTTTCCTTTCCATCATACTTACGAAAGATATTAAAAAGGTGAAGCGTAGGCAAACTCAATTCCATTTTTTTGTAGTTTTCTTTTATAAACTAAACTAGTGCTAAAACAAGAAACAAAAAGATTCGATTGCAAGATCTAAAGATATACCTTAAAGCACTCACCTCCCCGGCAACGGCGCCAGAAAAGTGCTTGATGTCTACTACACAACCTTCTTCTTGTAGACGTTCTTGGGCCTCCAAGTGCAGAGGTTTGTAGGACAGTAGCAAATTTCCCTCAAGTGGATGACCTAAGGTTTATCAATCCGTAGGAGGCGTAGGATGAAGATGGTCTCTCTCAAGCAACCCTGCAACCAAATAACAAAGAGTCTCTTGTGTCCCCAACACACCCAATACAATGGTAAATTGTATAGGTGCACTAGTTCGGCGAAGAGATGGTGATACAAGTGGTATATGGATAGTAGATAATAGTTTTTGTAATCTGAAAATATAAAAACAGCAAGGTAACTAATGGTAAAAGTGAGCATAAATGGTATTGCAATGATAGGAAACAAGGCCTAGGGTTCATACTTTCGCTAGTGCAAGTCCTCTCAACAATAATAACATAATTGGATCATATAACTATCCCTCAACATGCAACAAAGAGTCACTCCAAAGTCACTAATAGCGGAGAACGAACGAAGAGGTTATGGTAGGGTACGAAACCACCTCAACGTTATTTTTTCCAATCAATCTGTTGGGCTATTCCTATGTGTCACAAACAGCCCTAGAGTTCGTACTAGAATAACACCTTAAGACACAAATCAACCAAAACCCTAATGTCACCTAGATACTCCAATGTCACCTCAAGTATCCGTAGGTATGATTATACGATATGCAACACATAATCTCAGATTCATCTATTCAACCAACACATAGAACCTCAAAGAGTGCCCCAAAGTTTCTACCGGAGAATCACGACAAAAACGTATGCTGACCCCTATGCATAGGTTCATGGGCGGAACCCGCAAGTTGATCACCAAAACATACATCAAGTGAATCACGTGGTACCCCATTGTCACCACAGATACGCATGGCAAGACATACATCAAGTGTTCTCAAATCTTTAAAGACTCAATCCGATAAGATAACTTCAAAGGGGAAACTCAATCCATTACAAGAGAGTAGAGGAGGGAAGAAACATCATAGGATCCAAATATAATAGCAAAGCTCGCGATACATCAAGATCGTATCACCTCAAGAACATGAGAGAGAGAGAGATCAAACACATAGCTACTGGTACATACCCTCAGCCCCGAGGGAGAACTACTCCCTCCTCGTCATGGAGAGCACCGGGATGATGTAGATGGCCACCGGAGAGGGATTGCCCCCTCCGGCAGGGTGCCGGAACGGGACTAGATTGGCTTTCGATGGCTACGGAGACTTCTGGTGGTGGAACTCCCGATCTATTGTGCTCTCGGATGTTTTTAGGGTATATGAAGATATATAGGTGGAACAAGTACGTCTGGGGGCACGAGGGTGGAGGGCGTGCCCTAGGAGGGTGGGCGCGCCCCCCTACCTCATGGCCTCCTCGAAGCTTCCTTGACGTAGACTCCAAGTCTCCCCGGTTGCTTCTGATCCAAAAATAAGTTCCATGAAGTTTCATGTCAATTGGACTCTGTTTGGTTTTCCTTTTCCGCGATATTCTAAAACAAGGTAAAAACAGAAACTGGCACTGGGCTCTGCGTTAATAGGTTAGTCCCAAAAATGATATAAAAGTGTATAATAAAGCCCATAAACATACAAAACAGTAGATAATATAGCATGGAGCAATCAAAAATTATAGATACGTTGGAGACGTATCAGTGGGTCATCAATCACTATTGTACTCCCTTGCCAAAATCATGCTAAGGTATACAATAGGTCCGGTACATAGCATAGCATACTTTATAGAACCTATGACTGAGGCATAGGGATTGACTTATCATTATCTTTCTATTTTCTGCCGTGGTTTGAGTCTTTACTCAACTTCACACCTTGCAACACAGGCAAGAACTCCTTCTTTGACTTTTCCATTTTGAACTACTTCAATATCTTGTCAAGGTATGTACTCATTGAAAATATATCAAGCGTCTTGATCTATCTATATAGATCTTAATGCTCAATATGTAAGTAGCCTCATCGAGGTGTTTCTTTGAAAAACTCTTTTCAAACACTCCTTTATGCTTTCCAGAAAATTCTACATTATTTCCGATCAACAATATGTCATTCACATATACTTACCAGAAATGTTGTATTGCTCCCACTCACTTTCTTGTAAATACAGGCTTCACCGCAAGTCTGTATAAAACCATATGCTTTGATTACTTTATCAAAGTATATATTCCAACTCCGAGATGCTTGCACCAGTCCATAGATGGATCGCTGGAGCTTGCACAATTTGTTAGCACCTTTAGGATTGACAAAACCTTCTTGTTGCATCATATACAACTCTTCTTTAAGAAATCCATTAAGGAATGCAGTTTTGACATCCATTTGCCAGATTTCATAAAATGTGGCAATTGCTAACATGATTCAGACAGACTTAAGCATCGCTACGAGTGAGAAAATCTCATCGTAGTTGATACGTCTCCAATGTATCTATAATTTTTGATTGCTCCATGCTATATTATCTACTGTTTTGGACATTATTGGGCTTTATTATCCACTTATATATTATTTTTGGGACTAACCTATTAACCGGAGGCCCAACCCAGAATTGCTGTTTTTTTGCCTATTTTAGGGTTTCGAAGAAAAGTAATATCAAACGGAGTCCAAACGGAATGAAACCTTCGGGAACGTGATTTTCTCACCGAACATGATCCAGGAGACTTGGGCCCTACGTCAAGAAACAAAGGAGGAGGCCTACG